>NW_020955841.1:374511-435126 GCF_003031625.1 Empidonax traillii
TAGCTGATGTTAATCTGTTTCATATTTTCAGTGGATATATACTTTGTTTGGGGTTATGTGTTTATATATATATAATTTTAGCAGATGACTGCATATTTATTTATTTTGGCAATATTATTAATTGTTCAGGAGACTTTTGTCCCCAAATCCCTTAGTTCCTCAGACAGACCTAAAACATCTGTTTGTAATTCTGTCTTAAACACTGCCAACACAAATTAGTCTTGGAAGCTCACTTAATATTTTAGCTTAAAATGTTCAGACATTTTCAAGGTTCATGAATTTTGCAACAATGATTAATACCAAATACGCTCTAATCCAGATTTCCACCCAAGGTTCTTTAAAAGTCTTTGCAAGTATGAACCTTGCAGTTTCCCTTTCCATTCAGATAGGTTAAGGAATTTCTGCTGTCTCTTGTTGGTTGAGGCACTGCTGCTGTTCACCTAACCTATAGTTTAGGACAAGGAATGTAGTAAAATAATTTAAGAAGATTATGTGTGTGTGATTGATCCATTAGTTCTTGCCTTATCATGTTTGGGGTTTTGTTTTGTTTTGTGGCTTTTTTTTGGCCCAAAACCTGACCTTGTAGGTTGGTAGATTGGTTGGTTGTTGTGGTGGTTTTATTTTTTTTTATTATTATTTTTCATTTTTTAAATGAATACAGTTGTCAGAGCCTAAGAGTTTGGGGGTGTTTCTTGTGGTTTGTTTGTTTGTTTGTTTGTTTTTTCTCTATTCAATCTCCTGCACAAGGGCTCATCTTCAGCAGTGCAAAGAACTAGTATGCTGGGAACTTTTTATTAAATTAGGTGAAAAAGTAGCCTTATATGAAGTGCAAACACGTGGTCCTGATGCAACGAAAGTTCTGTGTCAGTGTCTTCTATATAACCTCCTAATTTAATGTGTCTTAGTTTGGAAACACCTGGCATACTTCTGTCTGTCTATCTAACATAAAGGAAAGCTTTTCAGGTTTTGTGACAGTTTCTGTTGTGAAGAAATTAGAAATTTCTATAAAATGTGAAACTAATCACATTTTATTAATTGTTGTGTAACCAGCATGGTCTTAGCCTGACTTAGATAACAGAGGAGATGCCACGACTCAACCTTGCTGGGTGAGGTTTTTCCAGAACAGCTGAAATACCAATGTAATAGCAGACTGTAAATTCAATCTGCTTTTAAGAAGAAAACAAGAATTATTTAGAAGTAAGAACACAGCTTATTTAAAATAGGTAATTTTTCTAATTGACAGCCCTGAACAAACATAGATTCTTTATACATAACCTGTTCACCACCCTGTTCATCAGCCTGTGGTATGAAAGGCATCATACCAGGAGCATATGCACTTCATGTCATTTTCAAAATAGAATTTACTTTTAAGATAAATAACCCAAGTAAGTGTGGATCATCTAGAAGTTAGATTTCTGATTTGAAATCTGAATGGTTCCTTGACTGAATAGAATTTTGTTTCATGTTTGCAGCTATGAAGAAATCTCGTTGTCTTTAAAGTTGAATTTTGCCATGGTAAAAGCAGCTGCATTGTGCTGTGTTAAAGGTTTTGTTCACCTTTTTGTTATTAGTTTTATCCTTCCTGTGTTAAAATGTTCTTATAATTTTTATTTTATATTAGCACTTATAAACACAGAAGTGCTCATATTCTTCAGGCAAGTTTTTTAGTAGTGGAACTCTTTTGTAGTTGATAGAGCTGTGTTCCCTTTGCCACTTTTCAGTGAACCCAACAGATCTCTTTTTGAGATGGTGTATTCTGGTTTTGAGGAGTCCACCAAAAGGAAGAGTGGAGTCTTTTCATATAGAGTTCTTTCATTCAGCTAAAACTGTAGGTGTAATTTGGGTTCTTTTAACTGTTTTAATAATCTATGTGAAATTAATCAGAGGCTTTGATCCACTTACTAGTTAAGAATAACCCCAGTCTAAGCAAACAGAGGAGCCAATCTCTTGATTAAAATGGAACAAAACAAAAATCCCTAAACTCAAAACTACACCTGCATCTCCTACTATTTATATTGGCACTTCAATTTTGGTTTTTTTGGTCAGACCTTAAAAAATTACCTACTTCAGTGAGTATTTCCTGCACAGCCTAAGGAACCAGAATGACTGAAGTTGGGTATTTGCCTCTGCAAGTCACCTGGTCTTTCAGCTGTCCTGTGGGGGAATACTTTCTCTTCTGACGTACAGCTAACACATACTGATGCTTTCATAAGAAATACTCCCATTAATTTTAACTTAAGTACCTGTTGCTGTTGTGAAACAACAGTGGGGACTTGACGTAAGCTACTTAAAGTTGTTGGCGTGCTGTAATGCTTTTGAGTGAAGCATGCAAAGTAGAAGGACACCTGGCTCTCCCTCCATTTTTAATGGCAAAGTAACCAATTTGGATGTGAAGTTTGACTGGAATCCAGAGTTCAAGCAGTAAAATAAGCTAAATGTGGGGTTTATGTAGATCATTCTGATACTGTACTGGCCTTTCTAATGTGCATGAACTACCTGTGTGTGACAATAGAGCTGTCAAAGGGGACAGGTGCCCAAGGTGGTGAGGAACCTCTTCTGAGTTTCATTATGTTACTGCAGGAGCGTGGTGGATGTTCAGGAAAGGTGATGAATTCGAGTGTAACGTTTTTGGGAGACATTAGAGGAAATAGGAAATATGAGATGAAAAATTCTGAATAGCAATAAAATGCCAGTAGAGATTGTATATATATGGATAAGAATATATACACGCTTGAAAAAATATTTTTATTTTGCAATCTTGATGAAAGTGAAGTTTTTATAAAACAGCGGGGGTTTGATGTATCATTTCTTCCCAAAAGGCTTTTTCAGCTCACTGATTTGAGGCATGGTTGACTTCAGAAATTATCAGAGGCTCATGTTTCTCAAACATGTACTGCAAGCATTTCTTTTATTCCGCAAAGCAGAGCATTGCTGTTGATTATTTAACTTTTACTGATATCTATAAGCCATATCATCACTGACATACATTAACAAAACTCTAGCTCTCTCCCAGCAATTGCCTATCACAATAAACCTTCACTTTGCTCCTTTGCAAATAAGTAATAACATATTTCTCATTTTCTTGTACTGTGCTCTGCAAAGTCTGAGTCCATGGTTGTTGAACTGAAACAAATAATCTGATTTCGCTCATGACCCATTGCTAAAGCTGCGATATGATGATTAAAGGCCCATGTTTCTTGACCGTGGAGAAAATGAGATTTAACTGAAGACTTATAGTGATGTAAAAATAATATTTTCTGGAACATAAAAAACAATTTTAACTAGATAATTGTGCAAAATCCATGACCAATCCATATAAATTTGAGATTCTCCTTATTAAACCTCCTTGCTGTGTTTATCCCTCTTTGAAGCTTCTTCAGTATCAGTGGCAATTTTTGAAATGGAAATGTGTGAACTGTTGCATTATGATTGGGACAAATCAGCAGGAAGGTAGATGATAGTCTCTTGTCTTATGGAAGAGATTATGGCTTGGCATCTCCTTTTAACATATGCTATGGAATGTTGTAAGAGAAACATTGGAACCAGTAGCTAAGTGCGGGGAAGCATGTTGTGTGTTGAAATTCCTATGACTTAATTAAGAAATCAATTTCATAATTAAAATATTAGCTTTAGATTTTTAAAAAACACTTGGTTATATCTCATGTTAATGCAACATCATTGCTATAATGCTTGATAAACTGAGATAGAAATGGAGAAACTTTCACTTAACATGTGGAAATTTTTATTAAAAAATTAAGATTGAACAAGAGTAGTTCAAGTTTTATCTCCATTTTTACAGTTCCACCAGAATGTATTCAAAATTTTTTTTTTTTTTGGTTGGTATTTTCTGTGCTTCCTCTCTAAAATAGGGGTAGTGTCTGGGAGACATCACATCATTTGGACACTTCCTTAATTTGAATAAGTGTCTTTTATGAAGGTATTGACTATAGTTAGAAATGTAGCAATACTAATAACAGAACCAGTTTGTGAGAGATGGCTGCCATTTTCGGGCATGCCTAAGCATGTGTGTATCTTCAGGCGTGTCAGTTAGTGCTATGGAAATTTTCAGGATTACTCCTAGTGTTAGATGCTTTCCTGGTCAAACTGCTAATTTTTCAGCAGGAGAGCTTGTTCTGAAGGTAATGATGACTTGGGGTCACAAAGTACACTTCTGAATCAGGCCCATTTCTTTAAAAAGACCTTTCTGCTGCAAATGGACAAATTTGAGAACCTTGAAGGGTGTATAGGTTTTGCTTACTTACTAATAGATATGTAGAATGGGTGGGAAGTGGTCTGAGGCAAACTAAATCTAGTTCTCTCAGCTGTTAAATTGTACTTACCTTTTTTCTGAAAATTCAGAGGTGTCACTTCTTGTGACTTTTTTTTTTTTTTGCTTCACTACTTAAAAAAAGGGAAAAGAGAAACTTGGATAACTGCTTTTTGAAACTGAAGAAACATCTATTACGTTTTTAGCCATCAGATGTCACCAGAGTACAGAGAGTAAGTATTACTGATGTGGAACTGATTTATGACTTCCCTTGGCTGTTTATTTTGGAGTGGGAAGGCTCTGGTCCTGCAGAGGCTTTTTCAGATCAGCAGTCACAGCGCCTTGGCAGGCTTCACCATGTCTATGACTCTCTTAAATTTAGAATATTGAGCAAGAAATGTGTTTGGGACCTTGTCCTGCTTCTGTAGGGGCATTGACACCAGCAAAGCATGGAAGGAAGCAAGCAAGAAGTGAACAAATATGGCCACACACTTCAGCCTTGGTATTTCCATGCCTGTTTCAGTGGCATACTTGGCAGAGTCCTCGAAAGCAACTTGTGTCTGCACTGCACACAGAGCAATGGAACTGCTTATTAGCTCATGTACCCTCGTTTGCTTTCTGACATTTGGGTGGTGCTCTGCCAGCGGTGCAGGGACATGGCCCTTTGCTCTTTAGGGTGCTTGGGTGCTTACTGCCTTCCTGGGCAGCACCATGCCCTGCCTGTGCTTTTCTGCAGGCACTCTGCCCACAGTGCCTGAGCTGAGTTTGGGGGTGTTTGCAGGAATTTCAGGGCAAACAGGTTAACTGAACCTTACAAAGATCTTTGAGAACAAGATGGAGGCTCCAGTGAATCATTAAGGACTTTATGCTTTGAGGTGTGAAAAGTTTAGTGACTACATTTTTTAATAGTAAGTTTTCTTTCAGGCAATCTGGCACTATTAGGTGGGCCATAGGGCAGTTCTAAGGCTTAACTTCAATTTTTAGCTATTATATGCTTAGTCCTGCTTGAAGATATTTCTTTCCATTTCTAATGGTTTAAAGCAGCTGTAAAGAAAATAACAATTTTGTTTTAATTGCCTTATAGGAGTCAATAGTAAATATTATATGAGTATTCTGCATTTTCTGAATAATTTCTATGTAGCATTTCTATTCCTATGTTAGTATGAAATACCTTCCCAAGAGAAACAATTACAGCAAAAATCCATCCTGCTCTGGAGGGCTGGATGGAGGCAGGAAGCAGAGTCAGTCATGTGAAGAACATTTTCGCATTCTTCTAATACAAAAGTCTTCAGTGGGATTTTATGAGCATCCAGTTCATGCAAGATATCTGAAGTGTTCTTGTCAAGACCTCACGATATCAGTTACACCTGAGCAAAGGGGAAATAAGCTGTTTCTCTGGGTTCTGTGCCAGTATGTGCATGAATTTCTTTCTCTGTGGCCTCAGCACTTTCTGCTGTTTGACAGAAACACATTTTTCCTGTGTTTTACTCCAGTTTTCTAGTTTTGTAGGTTCTTCATCTTATAAGTAAGCATAAATGACTATCCTGTAATAGTCACCTGCATTTGAATCTTAACCTGGGTGTGATCTGACCATAAGAGCTAAGCAGGTTGAAAATGAGAAGTTCACTTTATGTATATCCTATCCCAATTCTAAATCTACAGGACAAAATGTACTGGAATTTATTTTGAGGCCATCTCTATTACTATTGTGTCCAAGTTGCCTGAAATATTTTATTTTTTGTTCATCACCTTCCAAATGTGTTCCATAGGGGATGAAAGGACCTTTGTGTGTAGATGTTCATATTTGGGAAAAAGAAAAGCAAGTAAATAGGTATTACCGGACCTCTAAAAATGTGTATGCCAAAAACATGAATGGGGTAAGGAAGGGAAGGAGCTAAGAAAGCAAAAAGCTCATGAATATGTTCTCCTCTGAAAGGGTCAGAGGAGCTTGTATTTCACTTAAAATCATACATCCATATGATCCAGGAGGTAATACTAGCAGGATGTAAATATTTACATCAGTATGGTATTTTAGAGTAACAGCTTTGTTTTGGTGGAATGTTGACCTTTGGGTTGAAGAAAAAGCTACTTGTGTATACAGCAGATTTATGAACTAATTTATCATTTTTATAGGGAAAAGTGAAAGATGGGATGTTTTGTTATACTTGGCATTGCTGGATTTTAGCCACATGTTCCAGAAATGAGCATTTAAAATTATTGCTTGTAGCTTGCTTTTTTTTTTTTTTTTTTTTTTTTTTTTTTTTTTTTTTTTTTTTTTTTTTTTTTTTTTTTTTTTTTTTTTTTTTTTTTTTTTTTTTTTTTTTTTTTTTTTTTTTTTTTTTTTTTTATCTTTCTAAGTTACAGATATGAGCTTTTGATATTGTGAAATATTATCTTCCTCAGTATTTGGCTTTCTTCTTTGATTAAAATCCCAAGGTGGAATGAATGTACTGTGTGACTGAAAATAATCTGTTTAAGCCTGAAATTGCTGGAGGCATGTTGGGGAGCCCACTGCAGGCAAACACTGGAGATGGCCTTGGTTTGAACAAAATTGTGTCAAAGTAGCTTTGCAGGGCAAGTAGACGCTGGAGACAATTTGTAGTACTTACCTGATGCTCTTGGAGCAAACTTCTGCTGTGTTTCTGCTTCAGTGCTCTCAGTGGGGAACAGTGAGTTTTGCTGGGGGGTTAATTGCAGTATTTTCACATAACTATTTATTTCAGTTGTGATGGTGTTTGTTCTATTCATTGTGCATGTTGATAGTCTTGTGTGTGTGTGTGTGCTGCATGGGTACATGTATACACAGATATAAATGAAAAAGGTATTTTATGCCAAAGCTAGTTGGTCTTCTAGAACAACAACAAAAAAATCACTGTTTTGGGAGATGCTGAGTGCATCTCCTGAACAAGTTAAAGAGCCTGGTACTCAGAAATTACTTCTGAGGTAAATTTTCTTTTGGTTTTCAGTAGAGAGATTATCTTGTGTTTCCTTGCATTGGTTAGGATAAGGAGTAAATGTTGGCTGAAGAAGTAGAATTCATAAGTAAGATTAAATTAAATTTCATGCCTATTTGATGGCCATATTTTTAAGTATTTCTTGTAAGTTCCTTCACTAAGGAAAGCACTGCATCTGAAGCTTTTTATTTTTTACCAGTTTGGTGGAGAGGTGTGTAATTCTGTTATTGGTTGTATCAAAATAAATACTACACTTCTAGTGGCTCTATTTTCGGAAAATCAATGGGGTGGGCTTTTTATTTTTTTATCTCCTCCCCCCCTCCCCCCCAGTTTAACCATTGCAGCATCATCTTTGTGCCTCTAGACAACTTTTCAGTTTCAGCAAGGAATCTTGCACCATTCCATGAATGTTGGATATTTTAAAAAAAATCAATCATTTTCAAAATAGTGCAAAGAGGTTTTGAAAAATAAACATTTTCTTATCAGAATTTAGCAATACTCACAAAGACCAGATTCTACATAGAAGTAAATATACTCCTTGGACTTTTTTTTCAAGCTTTAACTTTGGCTCCTGCAACCTCCACGAGAAGAAAAACCTAAAATTCCAGTATACGTTGTCAGATCATACTGCAATGTGGAAATTACCGTAGACCCTTAACAAGTTTTTATTTAGAAAATGTTCTTCACAATTTGCAGACCAGGTATTCTTCATAAGGAAAATCAAGACACAGAAAAGAATGATGGGAAATATAAGTAATACACAAAACCAGAGAAAGAATAAGATCCAAGACCTTGTGTCAGCTAAAGTCGTGTAACTCATATACCCGTTGAGTGTATATTTTAAAACCAAATACAGACAATACATTTGTAAAAAATACTTGTAAGACTTGAACAGAACTGGTACCCATTTAAGCAGAAGGATCATTTTTCTCGCCATCTATTTGAATTCTGATTTTTCCTTGTAGAATGTGTGCAGAAATGTTTTGGGGGTTAAATATATGGCTCATTATAACACGAATTACACAAAACAGCAGTGAATGTGGGCATTCAGGATGATGTGTAAAACTTCAGAAGCCAAGATTTAAGTTATGGGAAGTCATCCTCAATGCCTAAATTTTTATTTCTGTTAGTAGGTGGTGTGCTTTGGAGTGCAAATTGCCTTAACTGTCACAAAGTAGGTCCTTTGGTTATTCATGTTTTCTCACTTTTTTTTTTTTTTTTTTTTTTTAACCTGGACAGTGCAATATCTCTTCTGTGTTGAAGTATGAAGTAGATGATCACTGTATTTTGAAATAAAGTAGGTGTGCTTTCCTTACATAGAAGGTCTTAGTTCTTGCTTAACTGACTCCGATCATTATTGATTAGCTGTAGTTGTTACCTTTTAACTCTAGTTTTTGGTCATTCTTACTACCTCCCAGAAAGCTACTTCTTCCCAGTGCTGCTGTTAGGTTAAGAAAGATTAATTCCTATACTTAACACAGTGAACCGTGCGAGTGGACAATATATGAGATTTTTGCCTGACTTTTAGGAACACAAGAGTTCAAAGGCTTCTTACCTGGTGTCCTCCTATTCCCTCGGATCCAGTGTGGGACCTGAGAGCAGTGAGCACAGCAACCTTAGGGCAGAGAAACCTGGCAGCTGTATTTCAGAGTCTGTGGGCCTTGTGACTTATGAAAGATACCTTCTCCTCTGCCAACTCATGCGCAATTACAGAGCAGGTCGAGAGCCCTGGCAAAGGAGCCTGCCAAGCTGCCCCAAGTGGGCACCCAGGGCACCAGAGGGTCTGGGAACCCTGGCTGTGGGCATGGCTGTCTGGCTGCAGAGAGTTCTTGCTTGCCAAGGGTGAGGAAAGAAATGTGTAATTGCATTTAACATACCCCCTCTGCTCTGAAATCTACCAAATGTAAAATGGCTCTTTGCTATTCACAACTTTATTTTTATTATTAGAAAATAGAAGCGTATTAGTTAAAACAATGAATGACTTATTTGCTTACTGTAAGTATTGATTGCTTTCACCTTGTGACAGGTCTCAAATGCACATACTTGAGAAAATCCAGATAGACTTTATGCCCTTGACAGGTTTGACTGAATTACAAAGGTCTAAGAATTTGTTGAGAAAATTAGTTCAATATGACAGGCATCTGAAAGAGCTGCTCTTTTGTTACACATATTATAGGACTGGATTATTAGCCGAAAAATGGTATCAATAAAAATGCAGTAGGGGATTTGTGTGAGATAGTAGTTTTTTCCTGCGAGCTGTGGAAACAGAAGTGTGAATAAACTGCATAGAAAGGTGTGTTGAATGCGGTCTGGTAATCAAATGTTCTGTTATATCTGACACTTATCTTGTGAGTAGAGCTGAAAGTCAAGTGCCTGCAATCAGCACAGAAGTGTAGATGCATATTTCCATTATAAATTATGTAGTCTAATTGTGTTTGGTTGGCTTTTGTTGTGGTATTTTAAAATATATTAGGCCACTTTGTAGCAAGCAGAAGTATTTTGTGATGCTTTTATAATGGTAGATGTTCTTTAAGTTGTGAGAGTGCAGATGTGGCTCTGATGGGGCCTGATGGTCCAGGCAAACCCTTGTCAACCTTTTCACTCAAGCTTGTTGTTTCATAAGGGGTTGTGGTGATTTGGAAAATCTTGTTTACACTGTATTGGAAAAGTAATAACTTATTTGCAGCAGAAACTTTATCAGAGTTTTAGAACAAATATTATGCACTTTCTCATCCATGAAATCAGTCATATTAGGTGAGATGCAGTAGATACCTTGTGAGGAACCTGATACTGTCTTCAGATGAAGTTTACAGGCAATAAGAAATGCATGGAAGTATTTAACAGTGACTTTAAAGTTCTTTTAATAAAGCCTATAATATCAGTAAAATATGGAGAAAGACAGGAATAAACTAGGGAAATTGTCTCTCTTAAAATGTTCTAAAATACACACACGCTGTATGTATGAATACATGAATCTAAATATAAAGAATTTAAGAATCAGTGGTTTAGATCATGCTGTTTTACATTTAAAATGTCATATAGCAATATTCATAGATGTTATAAATCCAAAGGAGTTTTTTTAGTCCAGGAGGGGGGAGAAGGATTGGAAGGGAAAGCAATGATTTAATTAGTAGCTTTACTGTTCAGCTCTCTCACAGGCATTCTACATCTGCTTGTAGTCAAAGAAGCCACAAAGATGAATGGATAATTCATTCATTATATGACGCCAGGAGGGAGTTACCTTATTCAGATAATCTGACCTATAGTGTCAGTTTGATAAAAAATTAAGTGATGATCCTTAGATTTCTTTGTGTGCATGTGTTTGTTACTGCAGCATCATTAACACTTAGGGACAAAGAACATGAAAGAAATAATCCTGTAAAGTATTGAAAATTCCATGGGTGCTGAAGGAGTTTGGTGCTTTGTGGTGGCATATCTGCTGTTTTACAAAAGAAAGATTGAATATGTGCTGGTGACTTAACACCGATGATTCCAGTAAGTCCTGGCATCTCTTGGAAAAATACCATGAGATATACCAGGCAAGGTATGCTTGCAGTATATTGAGGTTATTAGATCTAGCCTTCTGATGGAAGAATGGGAAAACTGTAGGAGAGACTTCTCTGAAAGTTGTGGGTACTCATTCATTTAAATTCAGGCTCCAGAAAGTTATAATTACTCTGCTTTGAAAATCTGTTTTGTAGCTGTTGCATATGCTCTGTTATCAAACTCCAAACTCATTACTGTGTTTTGATGAGTGGCATTTGGAACAGAAAAAAAGTCTGCCTTCAAAATGGTTTTGCTCAGTCATTCTGCAGTAAGGTGAGCACTTAGTCATCCAGATAATACTGTATAATGATAAAGAGAAGTTTCATAGAGGCCACTGGCTGTAGAATATTGAATACAAAGGAGTTACCTAGAAAGAGAGAGACCAAAAGCTCCTTTGTGACCTCTCTGGCACTCCGCACAGCCAGGTAAAACAGACTTGTAAAAGGCAACAGGGACACACCAAAGAGTGAAAATCTTGAGGGCTGTGGCTGTACATATGGGGAGCTCAACAGCAAACCACAGTTCTAGCTGCTCGGCTATCTTTTTTTGTTCTAGGTTGGTAGGCAGATTTTTATTGGTAATGTTGCCTGCAATGTTGTGAATGGTTCACTGGCACACTCTGAAGGTAAAAAAGCAATAGCTAAACAACTTAAAATTCTTGTAGTGTCACCTTTCAGTTTTGAAAGTCTTTCGATTTGAAAGGTCTAGCTTCAGAAAAATTTTAATGTATCCTGTTAAATGTGAAATATCTAGAAATAAGATGTGGATTTTTTATAAATGATTCTTTTATGTCCTTGATACGAAGTGCTGCTTAGTAATGAAAGATGTGTCAGAACTTGTCTCGGTGTGAAAGAATTTCTCTGCATAGTTTACAAGCATTTATTCATACCTGAACTGCTTCTGATATCCAAATAAATGAAACAGCATTTCTCTTTGGCTGAATTTCTCCCCCTGCCTTTTTTTTTTCTTTTGCTTCCTTGTTTATTTGTATTGTTTTGGTTGGTTGGTTTGTTTTGTTTACAGTAATTATTATACTGAAGTGTATTTTTTCCCCAAATTAGTCTGATATGAGCTTCTAATCTAAACTAAGAAATACAGACTCCTTTATCATAAGGTGAGGTTGTGTCATTGCTTAACCTTGAAAATGAAGCAGTTCTCCCCAGCTGACAAAATGATGATTTCACACCTGTTTCTAACTGTGAGTCATCCTTAGGCATTGCACCTTAAAGTCAAAAACCTATTGGGCTTATACAGGATTTTAGATTCTGTTTTTAGGAATCCAGCAGTTGCTTGTTTTTTCAGTCTCCAGGGCTGGCTTTTCAGGTAGGAAGGTTAAAGAATGCAGTAGCAAAACATGCATTTTTATCTGAAATATTTATACATTACTGTTCTCCTGGTAGTTAGTATGAATGCATACAAAACATTGTGAAACAAAATAGGGGTTTTTATGCAGCACAAAAGATTGTTACTTGATTGTAAGGATCTGTTCATAATACTATTCTCAATCTTTGACCAATGCAGCTATCTAAACTCCCCAAATGCTTGTAAGAGTTCTAAGATTGTGCATAAACTCTTACTTTTAATAATTCAAACAATAGCAAAAATTTGATACATCATTGAAATACCTTTCCCACTTGTGGGACTTAAGAAAAAGGAGAGGTTAGTTTGGGCTAGAGGATGCTCTGTGCTATTTCTGATGTTCTGCCCTACTCTTGATAGTTTTGGTGTCTCAGCTGCAGTAAGTGGGCTACATTGTTTATCCAGAAGTTCTAGACTGAAGTTTGGGCATATTTGGGCATTGTGGACATGTTGGTACTGTCTGTTTTGGATGTGGCCTTTGGATAGTGTTCTACCTTTTTTGAAGTCACCCATGAAATTAAAATTTGGGAACAACAGAGCAGTGTAAGTAAAAGAAGAAATAGATGTCATGTTGTAAAGCAGTTGAGCTGGGAATCTGAGTATATGGTATTCTGCCGCTAGATTGCTGTCAACAGCAGTGGAGTTTTGCATTGATGACAGCAGAGACAGTGAATTACACCTTCTTTTAGTTGCATCAGTTGGGAGTGCAAGTGAAAAGGGCATACCTGGTGCTGATGTACCAGCAATCTTGCAGAGAATCTGATTGTTTAAACTTGTCCCTTCAGTTTGAAATGGGCTGTGGTAGATACTTACTTATCTCCCAATTAATTTGGAAAACTGAATTAATCTATATAGTAAGATTTGAGGCAGTCAAATGTAAAGCACTACAGCAATGCAAGTATTGCATTACTAATGTTGCCTTTAGAGGGGGGCAGTGGCATGACTTGTCTCCTTGCCTTGTAGAAGAATGGAGAAGGAGGTACTGAGGAGTAGGTCATGGTGACAGATTCTTGGGTGTAACTGAGCTGTGTCCAGCCATGTGCTTCTCGTAAGATAATAGTGGCAGCGGGTGAGATACTGTGCTTCACTAAGGCAGAGTGGTGGCCACGAGGAAGTGTGAGGGGAAATAGTAAGGGTTGTGTTGCCCATAAACTCCAGATAGTTGTGTCTATAATGTGAATCTCCTGCCTTCAGTTTTAACAATGACAAAAGGCCATATAGTGTTTTTCCAGCCTGGTGAATGATGATGATGCATGTAAGTAACCTTGCATGTTAAGGTATCAAAGTGAACACTTTGCAGTGTTACCAGAATAATGTCTCATGTTCACTATCTTCTACAAGAGAATAAGAGGGGAGAGAAGCCCCAAAATCTGACTCATTTCTACTCACTGGAAGTGTCTTTACTTGAACTTATATTTTTGAGGTGCAAGACTTGCTCTGTGTGTACTTTCACGTTTAATGGTTACTTAGTGTCTAAAAATTTACAGAACTTCAATGACATTTTCTTAACTCATAAAACTGTAAATTAAGGCATCATCAGAAAGCAGTACTACAGTCAGAAGGTGCTTTTATCCATTAGATTGTGATGTACTGGTCTGGTAGTTCTCCTTCTGGTTTTCATTGGATTTTTATCCTCCCCCCATGAATTTTTATTTTGTTCTCACTGTCCACTGACCAGCAGTATTTTCTTAGAACAGAAATTTCTGCTGACATGTCAACTTCAGACTCTGTTATAAAGATAAAATTTGATGTCACTGCTGCAGGTTCACAGCAAGGTCTTGTTTAAGGCAGATAGTGACACTTGCTTAAGACAAGACTCAGATAGTAAACAGATTAGCTAACTGTGTTGCGCAGCTCTAATTATAATATTATCTGCAAAATCAAACTCTTCAGAGTTATAACTATATGACAAAGCACATTTGATACCTTTACTGCTGATCCAAGGTGGCCCCAGAGGTGCTGAGTGACATGAGTAAAGGGTTGTGAATATAGCTTTGAACACAGTTATGCACAGTTTCTTCTTGCATAACAGTGCCTTTTAGACTGTTCTTGTTTTTCAGATTTTTCTGCATTGGAATTATTGCATTGGAATATTTGAAAATTGCTGGTTATGTAAGGATGAATACAAAACTCCATTTTTATTTATGACTTTTTTTTTTTTTTTCCCTAAACAGGAATGAACATCTGCACAGATGCTCTCAATGCAAGGTTGCTAAATACTGTGGTAAATCTTGTCAGGTAAGATGAAAAATAACAACTATGAAGGTTTTAAAAAAGCAGGCATTTGAACACTTTATTTACAGGGTCTCCATGCATTTTACATGTTGTCATACCTCCACACTGCAATTTGTTATTTGTAGTTTTGGAGAGGGTGTGTAAACATGCCACCTTTTTTGATTTGAATACTTTTATAGTTACAAATATAAGATTAAAATCAATGCAATAGACAAAAGTTTAAATATATGGTGGTTGACCTTATTATGTTGGGGATGCAGCACTCCAGGTGGGGTCTCACAAGAGCCCTCCCTTAACCTTTTGGTCACACTGCTTTTGATGCAACTCAGGATACAGTTGGCTTTTGGGGCTGCAATTACACATTGCTGGGTCATGTTGAGCATCTTGTCAAACAACATCCCCAAGCCTTTCTCCTCAGGGCTGATCTTTTCAGGTATCGTGCTTCTATAAACAATTCTGCCTTAGTATAATCTATAGTATTCTCAACATACCAGAAACCCCTTCTTTTGGGGATTAAAATATATGGAGAGGGAGAGGAGGAAGATATGTCATTTTGATTCATCATATGGCTCATATGTGCAATGTACATTAGGTGCTTACTGTAGCATCAATAATAATGCCACAGGTAGATTTATAATGGGAGATCATAAGAAAAATATGGCTGTAAAGACTGTAAAAGACCAGAGTATTTTCAAGGTATGTTTAAAACAAATGTCTTCCAGGAGAGTCATTGGTAAAGCTTCTGTTGGCAGCTCTCTAATGTGAAATGAGCCTGTGCTGGCACTGACCTGCACAAGCAAATCTGCAAGGTGTAATACAGGAACATGTTCCAACTTAGGTGCAGAGGCAATGAATGTAGGAAATGGGGCTTGCTCCTTGGAGAACACAACTATGTGAATGTGCTTCAAGGATTCATAAGGGATAGACTGAAGGCATCCTGGGTGTCTTTGCTTTATGCTTCCAGCTCTGGGGTTTGTGAGCTTGAAGCCATCCACAGCTGTAGGTATTAATTTCAGTGAGACAGGCTACTGGTGCTAAAAGGAATCTGCACTTGTAGTGCTGTGCATTTTTGATTACGTAATGTCTTGAACTGCCAATATAAATAAATATTTAATTAATGTTATATAATATCCTGTGATGTTAGGTAGCAATTGAGATAACAGAAAAGTTAGTTTTTAGTCAAAACTGAATTTAATGGGATTGATGACTCAGGATACATGATCCAGATAAAACGGAGACCAGCCAGATCTCTTTCTCTTGAGAACTGTCCTCTAATTTCTATTTATTTTGATAAGGTAGCTAAACTATTATGCAGCTCTGGTTTTATAGCAGGTGTTAGCAAAGCTAAACCAAATGTTTTGTGCCCTACTTAACCTCTGTAGCTTTAGTGCAATTCATTAATATGTGCACTTCTAATTGAAGTAATTGGTCAAAAAATAAACAGCAGGGTATGGAGTGAAACTGCAGTTTGCGTATTTATAAAAGTGAATACTGGCAGAACAGGACTATTTTAGTTTTATAAATACAGATAATTTTGAAATGCAAATTATGCAGTTGGATTTGCAGTTTACACTTAGTTGAAGAATGATTTTTTTTTTGGTGTGTGTTAAATAAATAGTGAAACTCAAGAAACTTAGGCTTAAAATCTGCTAGTTTTGTGGTTAATACAATAAATGAAATCAGAATTAATATAAAAATCTGACTTTAAAAAAAAGGTTAATAGCTGACCTAGGTTTAGGATAAATGTAGACTTTGTGAAGGAAACTTCAAAGTAAATGCAGCAGGGGATTTCTATGTTAGGATGAACCAAAAAGAGCCATTTTTAAACCTGCAAATATCTTGTAAACATCTTCATTTGTTTTAAAATGTCATGTGGTCCAAAAAGCTTTCTTCAGGCCAACCTTACAGAGAAGAAATAGTTTTGAAATGTTTCTCTTTCTGAGACTTTCTGTGAGAATAACTGTCCTTTAAGGGGATATGTATGCAGAGCCAGGAGTATGGAAAAAAAAAAAAAAAAGAAATCAGAATATCCAGTTTTGACAAATCTCCATAATGTTTGTTTTGAAAATTACAAATGAGTTGTTCCAAATTTCAAACATTACTATTATTTTTCAGGCCAGCTGAAGCAAGCTGATTTCACTTCTACTACTTTAATTAACTTTACAAAATATTAGAAAGGAGGAAATGGAACTTATTGGAAGAGATCCTTTAGGGTGACCTTTTTCAACTGACTTCTGATTACAGGATCAAGTATATGTGGAGTTTTTGCTTTTAATTTTTTGTTTTTCAGTCAAACTTCATTGACTTTTGCCCCTATTTGCCATTTCTGTGTTGTAGCCTCTTTCCCACTTGTTGATGCCTAATTTCATGGTGCTGTCTGCCTTCTAGTAGTGTTATGTTCATTGGGTGTCTCTTCAAATGTAGAGTTACCATGTTTGCTGCTCCTCATAATCCTCATAATGCTGTGACCTCCCTAGGCGATGTTTATTAATATGGTGCATCCCTTAGATTGGGGACCGGTGATATTGATGATAATCCCTGACAAATGGGAGGGTCATTTCAGGCAGAATTTGGAATGTGACATTATCCAACATTGTTAAAATTATGTAATAAGAGTGAAATGTCTCAATAATAATAATAAAAAAGACAGACATTCTGTAAAAATATAAACAATTAGGCACTGTTGGGAGACTGGGGTAGCATATGTCTGTGAAACAATGGATGCACACTGGCAAAATAGCTTAGCTAAAAATATGCAAGATGTTGCAGGCATATGCGAGTGGTCTTTTTGCTTGTGCCCTGAGCCAGCAGAAGGTGATCCTGTGCCTGGTTTGTCCAGTGAGGCATTAGAGTCTGTGTGGTGCTGGTTCAGTGGGCAGTCTCAAGCTGCCATCAGCAAACAGCTCTGTGCTGCGCTGTCTCCTAAGCCGTGTGGGTGCTGACCTTTTTCACCTTTTTCAGGGTAAAGCCTGAGGATTTACACTTGGGATACACTGAGCTTCAATGAGAGACAGTGCTTTGGGAGGAGATTAAAGGAGGGATGTTCTGTCTGAGTCACTGAGTGTAGTCAAGCTTGAAGGAGGAGGGCTGTCTACTCTCCTGCACTGTTCATTTGCCTTTCTTTGCTTCCTTATATTAGTGTTCATTTCTAACAGGGAAAAAAAAAAACTACTGCAAAATTGGAAGACCTTCCCTGGCATGGAGGAGAAGGGTCACACCAGGTGGCCTTATCTCTGCATTACAGTATTTACACTCATGCTGGATCTGGAATATAAAAACCTTGACTGAAAGCCAGGATACGCAGAATTGAGAAAACCCTCCCACAAAGAGCTGTGGGACTAACATAAACCCATCCAACAAGTACTGTTGGAGAGACTGACTCTTAAATTAAGTCCCTCCAGGGTCACAGATCTTCATGGTTTCATATTCTGTAATTTGTATCACTATTGTAGTGGTAGTGAGAAGAAATATTGTTGAAATTCATTATGCTTAATGCATTTGGAGCTTTCTCTTCTCTCCCTGACCAGTTGGGAAGAAGTGAATGGCAGTCCCCATTCCAGCTCCTTCTGCAGAGGAGGCAGACTAATTCCTTTTTGGCATTAGTTTTGGCCGAAGTGTTTTTTTGTGGAAGGCATGTTTGAACTGTTCTTATCACATGGGAATGCATCTCAAAGAAACATGGCATATGACGCTGTGTGGTACAGCATATTTCATCTCGTTAGGGCTTTATTGGCTGGGTAAGCTATTAATCATTTTGCTGTCACCTCTAGCATGTTTAAAATTCCGTTCAACATTTATGTAGAGGAAAAATTTTGACACATAGAGGCTTGCTCCATAGAACGTTTTTAGTTTAAGTGGGATAAAAATGCCAGTGTAATTATATTACACAGAATGATGTCTGGACATTTACAAGCATGACCTTGTTTCTTCTAGACAAGGATAATTCTATTCAGCACTAAATACTTAACTTTTATTTGTCAGACAGCATGTGACACTAACTGTATTTGGATTAATGCCTTCTTGGGTCACTTTTTCCCCTTGTAGAGTTATGGGTAAAGGAAAGGAAATCACAAATCTCATATGTATCTGAAAGAAATAAAAAGTCCAATTTATTTATTATGTGTAAACCACAGGGGGGAAAAAAAATCTGGAATGAAATAGAATAAATGCTACTGGTGAGAAAACCTAGTTACCTGAAACAATTCTCCCACTTATATGCAGCTTAAGAAGAAAATTGTGTGATTGCCTTTGGAGTCTTTATAACTAGGATGTCAGCATCCACAGATGTGATGTACCCTTGCACATACCTCTGCCATTTCCTTCTTTTTTTTTTCCTATTTTTTAATTGCTGAATGTGTAATTTCTTTATATTAGACTTTTTATCATTTTCTCCATGGCAGTTACCTGATGGAAGCTGTTTTTCTGAGTTCATTTTTTTCCCCCCTTACTGCATATCTGTGAAAAAATGACACCTTCAGAAGCCCTTGGTTCTTCTGAGTTCTTGTCATTGTAGCAAATTTTTGTTGTGCCCCGTTCTTTCAATTTGCTCTTAAAACTACTTAAAGCAGCTGTGTGGCTTCAAACATAAATTGTGAATATGCAAATAAATTGTGTAAGTATGTAGTATGTTAATGAGATGGTGTTTTTGTAAATTATAAACAGAATTTCTGGCACGTAAAGAGGGAAGGCAAGGAAAAAAGATGATCAGAAATTGCCTCTTCGAGGATGTTTCTTTAGCTGATGACTCATTCTTGTTGCTCTTCTACACTGATCTGGAGGAAACAATGAATGAGGGGAGAAAAAAGACATATTTCAATACATAGCAGCTTTCCTCTATCTTGTTTCTTCTCTGCTATGGAAATGTTAGTCTCTGTGTGCTACTTTAATTAAAGTGGCCCATGAAACAAAAACTGCAGGTTGGGGTAGCGTATGCAAATAAAATATTTTTGGTTCCATCTTCTGTTTTCATTTCAGTGCGTACTCCTGGTCTGAACTGTAAAAATATCGTCATCAGTCCTCCCAGTTGTGGGCATGAATGCCTCATTAGCTCAGGGATCTTTGGGAACAATTTTTTCTGCATTGAAAGTGCATAAAACTGCTGCTTTAAAACAGCTGCATTTAGTGAAGTGAATATTCTCACAAGTTTTTGCAGTCTTTATTGCTGAGGGAACACAGGCCTAGAGTACTGTGGATGTTGGTTAGCATCCTTTCTAGTTCTCTCCCATCTTGTGAAGTATGCAGCAGCATAGTGTTACTGCTTCTTGAGACAACAAAATGGGAGTCAGAGCCCACTTTTTTTTTTTGAATAACAATTTAAGCTAGCTGGAATGGTGATATCAATGCAAACTAAGCTGGTGATGCCATTTATAGCATGGTGCATAAAGGTAAAGAAAATTATTCGTGGTAGCAGGAACATGGGGCAAAAAAGGGAGGTGTTTCTTCTAGATGTCTGTGCAGTTTTCATACTATCTTTACTTGCTCCTTTTGTGCACTAGTGGCATCAGACACAATGTTTGTATATAGTACAAAGTTGTCAGACAGCAGTATGAAGCAGACTAAGTAAGGTTTGTATTGGCAAGGAAGTGGACAAGGAACTTCTGTTTGTTTTTTTATTAGATTTTCTTGAATTCAGAGGTAGCCTAATGATGATACTCTTGTTTCTTGAACCTGCACTGCTGTAGCTCCAGTGTCCACAGTATCAGTTACAGTGTTTGAGGAGGAAATGGCATGATGGGCTTGGTTAACCCAGAATGTTGTTTTCCACAAGAGTCATGTTTTGGCTACATTCTTGGACTGTGCTGCTGTTTATTTTGCAGTTGGCATCCAAGGTTGCTGTGTTGGAGACTGCCAGGGTCACTGTACATCAGTACCTGGGGAAGGTTCCCTTCATGGTCCTTTGGAGCTGACTTTCAGCTTTGAGCATTTTTGTGTGCATCTATAACTGTAAATAACTATATGAATAAAAATATATGTATATATATATATATAGGATACAATGTTATGTATAATAACATGCATTTTTAATTTTTTTGTTATCATTTTAAAAAAAATCCTAATAGAAAGAAGCTTGGCTGGACCACAAGCAGGAATGCAGATGTCTTAAGAGCATCAAGCCGAATTTTCCTCCAGACTCTGTCAGACTTGCTGGAAGAATTGTTTTTAAACTAGTAAGTGAATTCTTTTAGATCAATTTAGTGCAGCAGATTCAGATAAATACTTTCTCACTCTACATTTTTAATGTGATTAAGAACTAGAAGGCTGAAGTGACTGAGATTGCTGAAGAAAGTTGGACTACATATTGCTTTAGAAGATTACTGACTTGTTTGCAGAAATGCTGAAAGGATCAAGAGATACCAAAATGGACATAATTAAGCTCAAGGGAGCTGTTTATTGATTTTCTTTTCCTATGACTATGTGGTAGCATTCCAAACTTATTTCTACCTGTAAGGAAGGCATAGGGAGACTTTGTTTTTCCTTCAACACTAGTGGAGTTATTGGTGCTTTTCTATTAACTTCATAGGGAACCTCATTCAACTTTATTTGAATGAGTGGTAAGGACAGAAGCACTGTTAGCCCTTTCTTTAGAGGTCATAAGGCCATGCTTTCTGTCTTGGGTTCTCTTAATCTGAATGACTTTTTTTTTCTCCTAAAGTCTCTTCGAAGTCCTGGGTGTCTGACATTCCCACAGTTTGATTACTTTATGTGGACTAAATTTTCTGTTAGGTTAAGCGGCTTATGACTGTGTGGGATTGTAAATCAAAAGGGATTTGCTCATTTTTTTGCTAAGCCTTCCATGATGCTCTCTGTCTTGGATAAAAATGTGTGCATTTGTTGTGGTCTGAGGTGATAAAATATGATTGCACATCAGACATTGTTGGCAAGAGTTTGTGCATGATGGTTTTTAAAGGGCAAATATGTACCTAGTAATACTGTGCATTAATTATAGTCACATGAAATCTGAAACTGTAAACCTCATAAATTGCTTTCAATTATACTGTGAAGGGCCAGAGTAAATTACTAAAGGTCAGCTATCAAAGTGCTGAAAAAAATTAAAATTAGTAGAAGTTATAACAACAAAAAAATTATTTTTTTTTAGGATAGTTTATGCAAAGTACTGCATTTATGTTGATGCCGTTAACCTTACCTAATTATCTTATGGGTATATCACATGGAATAATCAATCTTTTAGAGTGTTTTCAAGATAAAGCATGGTATGTAAGTGTTGATTATCTGGTTTTCTCTACAGCTCAGACAATCAGTATGCCTTTCTGAGAAGCTCTACTCTGTTGCTGATCTTCAGTCAAGTAAGTAATTGCCAGCCACATTTCAGGAAATACTTCCAAGGTCTGCTTTACAGAATGGCCATGTGATTTTCTTGCAACTTGCCTTCTGAAGGTTTGCTCTGTAGAATAACAGAATCAAAGACAAAACTTGCAAAAACATCTGTGGGGAAGAACAGGTTTTTTCTAAGATCAAGGTAAAAACACGTGTGCCTTCTTCAAGCAAAACTTCCACCTTATTTTTTGCTTTAATATTTTTTTCTCGTTTTATAGTATACATCTTACCTGTTCAATTTTTAATTTAACTGGTGTGTGCCTTACTATATACTACATACAGTATTTTTACATACATACACAAAAATACATATATTTTTACATTGAGGTTTACTTTTTTAATACTTATGTACTATTGCATAAAGCTTCAAAAGAATTTACAGAAAAAGGAAAGAAATGTGAAATTTTCAATGGATTTTTCAATGGAGAAAAACAGATTCAATTTTTCTGGTATTACTTTTGTAGTTTCACAAGTTTCAACTGCTTGAGTAGAAAAGAATGCTCATTACAATCTCTCAGCAGAGCTGAAGTTGATATAGAAAATATTTTTTCCAGATTTTGTGGCGTCTTAAAGGTTAAAGACTTAGAAAGGAAGAAATACATCCTTGATTCATTCTTGCATCTGTTTGGAGGGATTTTCTGTAATGTGAATATTTTGATTACCTCAGTGTGTTTTTAGTATTTTCCAAAGTTTTGGCTATAAACCAGCTTGATCTATTGGTAAAGTTAGTTAGAAATAAAACCCACATAAACATAAAAATTGCAATACAGAGTGTTACATTTTACTTCTTTACCTCCTGATATTCTGCTGCCTTCTTCCAAACTACAAGGGCAAAAGACCTTGAGGCAGCAAATTAAAATGGATTAAATTTCAAATATTTCAGACATCATGGTTTTCTGCAGTGGTTAATCTCAAATCGTGTAACAAGGGTTTATGGAGAACAGATGCTTCAAATGAAGTTAAAGTGATGAAGACTTTTGGACTTTTATGCTTCATGGTACTGCTGGGGTCCAGGGAAAAAATCTTTACTGTACCAGTGTCTGCTTGCAGAGTGGCCCAGGAGGAGCTGGAGGGAAGAGTTTCCCTCTAAAAATTAAATATTCATCACTTGTATAGCAGTTGTCTCTAGCGTAGGCAAAGATCTTTGTGTAACTGATGACTGAGGTTTCACAGTAGCCTTCAGAAGATGATCTCCACTTTCCTTGATTTGACTGGAGACAAGGGAAATAGTGTGATAAATTGTCCAGAGAGAAATGGTACAAAAATCTAGAATGACTAGAAGCTTCTACTAAAATTCTCATTCTAAAGGAAATCCTGATATGGCCTGTGATACAGATGGAATGATTATCCTCTCACCCATAGAGAAATAACAGGTCCATAGCCAGTTAGTTTAGGAGGAGGCAGATGAGAGTGTTCCATCTGTATTTACTCTAGGAATTTTAATAACAATTCCTGTGTAATCTACTTAACTTCACAGGACAAAGTGTTCAGGACTCCTAGACATTAACTGAAGTTGAGACTTAACAGAGTACAGTACAAATGGCCTATGTATAAGCTTAGGTAAAGATTTTGGCTGGTTCTTTATTTCTGTTGTTTTCCTGGATTCTTTTTTAGAGTGAAAAGATGGTCTCTATGTTTTTACAGTTAAAATAGTCCAAAAGTGTTTTGGGCTGGTGTGACAACTTGTAGTAGCTGTGATGCTTTTTGCTGTCTCTGTATCCTTGAAAAGCTGCTGTTATTTCATAACACTTTTTCCATTTGCTGCACAATTGGTGGATGGTGTTGATAAAGACTTCTTTTAATTCCTTATGTAGTGGAATCTGTAGCCAAAAATGCATTTTCTTTAGAAGCCTAAGTATATAGGGGAAAAGATTTCTTTGAAAGGAATCACATGAACTAAAATACAGGCTGTAATCTTCTGAAGCAAAAAATTCTTAGGAAGAATCTTTGTAACAGAAGATAGTATTTCAACACTAATCAAAATGTAACAGAATTCTAATTGATACTCCTTTATTTTTCCTTTTCTCCCCCCCATCTCAACTGGAAGTCCAAAATATTTGCAAATTATTATTGTCACTGTGCTGTCTCAGTCTGCTTTACACCATTACTTTTTAACATTACTTTATACTGTGGGTTGATTTTTAGGGTGTGAGACATATAAATGGAACAGAAGCATATAAAGTCTTATATACTTGTTGAATAATTATCTGATGAAATATGTAATACATAAAACCCCCACAAATTATATGGAGGCATGAAGCCCTTTATAAAGTTTTGTTCCCATCTCCGTAGTTCCTTCAAATTCATTGCATACCCTGAAATAGATTAAATAGGAGGGGTATCTGTGTGCATTGATACTTTTGCTAGTTCTCACCTATTTGAAGACTATTCTTTCCTTACCTACAGGCTCCATATATGTTACAGTAATTGAGAAATTATCTTTGTTTTTACATACCAAGATTCAGTTTGCAGAAAAGAGTTTGTGTGCTGTACTATGGGTAGATATTCCGCTACTTTACTTGTATCAGTATCAGAGTTGCATAATTAAATCCCCATGCCTCATTTAGAAAACTTTCCACTGCCCTTTTGTAGCATTTTGCCTCCCAAACTAGGGTTCTTAAACAATTGAAAAAAGTTTCTTAAAAAATAAAAAGATTCACAAATTTCATGTCATTTTACTTTTGGCCTTGTCTTCTTGTGTGCTGTGAAAACCAGGTCTTGATCATTTACCATTAAGGATCCCAGGGGACTTTTTGCTGGATCATTAGCTCTGATGTCCTGGACAGATTCCAATGTGGATAATTGCATTCTGCTCCCATCTTTGTCAGTTCTCCCTGAAGTTCCAGTTGGTTTTGGTATTCATGTTCACATCTGCCCTAAGCTGCAGAGTCCATTTATAACATGCTGCTTATTCAATTCCTCCTCTTCATTCTAGAGGTGTTTTATTTACTAATAGTGAAACAAACCATGCCTTCCTCTCTTTGTTATATTTTGCAGTGTGTGTCAGGTAGTTTAATGTGAATCACATGTTATCTTGAATTATTACATTTGAAGAAAAAAAGCATTTTTGGTTTCAAATGAATATTATATAAGAAATGCAAGTATATACTTATGATTTTTCTTTTATATTTTTTAAACTTGATTTTTCAGTCATCTAAAAATTTCTTGCTTTTCTTGAAGACACAGTCCTCATAGATACTATACTTTTCTATACCAGAGATTTTCTGTACATTGCTAAGAGTATAGATGTCTGAATTTCTAATATTTCCATTCATTCATGCTTGCAATGTCCACACTGTTAAGGTCCAGATATATGGGCAGCTGTAAAAAGGCAGATAATTTGGTTAAATCATCTTTTTGCCAGGTGTGGAAGGGCATATCTCAGCATTCTTAGTATTAGCTGGTTTGACCTTTGTGAGGAGTTGAATACGATTGCTCTGGGAGAGCGTGTCCCTCCTTCCCTAACCCTAGTAAGAGACATACCTCCCTTAAGATTTCTCTGTAGTCACTGCTCGTTCAGCACATTGCAGAGTCATCCCAGATATGGCTTGTAGGTAGCATGTCAGCATTGGTGACTGACCATTGGAATGGGAGCAGGTCTTGGAAAGTGTTACTTTACACTGAAATGAAAACACTAGAGAGAAGATACGCAGCATGAAAAGGGGTACATTTGCCTTACCACAGTGTACTGGTAGGATTGAATCGTTCAGCTAAGCAGAGTGACCCTCAGCGACTCCAGAGAAAATCTAAACAGAACTGAAGAGTTTGCAAATAAGTATACCCATACCAGACTAGAATGAAATTGTAGGTGGTTCCACTGGAAGACTCCTGGCTGGTAGCTAACCATTGGCACTTGCCAATTTAGTAAGCCAGCATTTAGTGCTCTCACAATAGTAATTCACAGGAGACTGTTAAAGCAGCTCACTTGTGTGTGAAATGGAAACTCTGATAACCAATCTGCAACTGATAAAATACCTTCAAGCAGAGGGATGGCAGATCGGAGAGACTATGGGAGCCCAAGTATATACACCAGACTCCTGTTGAATAAACCCGGTGACCTCTACTTTAATTGAATCATCTTTTTAAGTAAGTGACTAAGGAGTTAGCTTTACAGGTGAACATAGATCTTGAATTGTCCTTCCAGGAGACCCATAAGTTTGGATCTAAAGTACATGAAAGAACCTTTCTTGGTAAAAGGTTATTTCAATTCCCTTAAGGATACATATTTATAATAAAATAACAATTCACTAGTATGCAGAGATAAAATTGATTCATAGTGCATAATAAATCTCTGTCTTTTGTTGTAGACTGGTGCTTGAATCTGTTCACATTCTCATTCTCCATTTAGATCTAATTTATATTGTACTATCTGGCAGGAGAAAGAAAATGTGAAGCGGGTAATCAGGTGGTGAACCTACTAGGGCAGCAGCAGAGTTTCACTTTCCATGTTATCAGATGCATGATGCATGCATAATCACTTCAGTAGAAAATGAGGCACTGTGTATTTTTCTGCTTCAGGATTTCTATCTGTAAAACATAAATAGTGGTGCTTTATAATAAAGTGATATTTACTTAATATTCTTCCATATTCATTGTTTACCAGCTGTTGGAATCTGAAACTTAGCTATCAGCAGGAGAACTGAGAGGATTAAACAAAAGCCATGGTCAATGGGAGCTGAGGGAAGGTCTTTGCTTTGAGAGACAAGTGCCTCCTCAAAAGACCTGTTAACATTTAGCTATGAGGATTGTCCTGTCTCCTTCAGCGAGATATGGAAAGACTTTTTGGTGATGTTGTCAGATGTGTAGAAAGCCCTTTGTTCTCTCCCCGCCATGTGATTCCTCACTACAGGAAAATATTAACCATTTTGTGTAACTGTAATCGAGAATTGTGTAATCCCCTAGTTAGCATAATCCGTCCCCTGCTTAGCATAACTCGTCCTCCTCATTAACAGGTCCCGCCCGCCGGTCCCTTGTATTGTGAATTGCGTATTCAATAAAAGATTCTGGTTTGCACCCCAAAACTGGCATCGATTAGTTTTGGACCTTCACAACCAGCTGCAGTGTACAAAACTCCTTTTGTCTCTAAAATACTTTTCTGTTCCATCTGCTAGCATAAAGTGTTTCTGACACATCTGTGGAGAATACAGAACAAAATAAGTACTGCTGCATAAAGTTTCAAGCACGTTTTTAGTGTGGCTAATGTTACAAACCCAGATGCCTGATTTTTTGTGTCTTACATCTGCTTACACATCTGCTTTATTTATCAGCTTTTGAACTTTAACTCGCCATCATATTCACATGGTTTGGCAGTAGCAATGATAAACTGCTGTGTGTTGATAGGTAACTGTCACAAAAAATGAGAAATGTCTGTCCTCTGTCAAAATTGCCCTCTGTCAAGATTAATTTTGGGACTGGAAATGTCTGGACTGTATGGCTGCTATTGGACATTTTCAAAATGTTGGTGTTCTGTTTATGACATGGTATACTTTTTTCCTTTTTCCTCAAGATATTGAACGGTTAAGTGAAGAGATGAAAGATGGCCTCAGGCACCTTGCAGAGACATTGCGACTGTATTTGAAAACTGAGATCCAGGATGAGTCTCAGTTGCCACCTGCAATTGACTTTTTTCAGATCTTCACAAAAGTAAGTGTTAAAATCAGGTTGCTTGACAACTCATAAATTATGCTTTCCTCGTGTTCTTGATTTATTTTCGAGTGGGAGTTTAGTAGATACATCCAGAATGTGATAGATGACAAAGTGAAATCAAACTATTTTTTTATTCAGTTAGTATTTAAGCAAAAGTATAACTTTATATAATTGTAACACTTCAAAATTAAAGCAATAGCCAGAGGATATTATTTCTTTTCCTTTTTCAAAATTACTGTGTTAAAGCTCTTGGGGGAAAAAAAGAAAGGTTGCATAAAAACCCAAGCAAGTTTAAATAAAACTGAGTCAATCAACCAAAGTAATTTTTTCACAGTAATAAAGAGTATATAACATCACTCTTCAGCCTGGAATTTTTCTGCAAGGTGAAATATCTTGTATTTGCAGATATACTTCCATCCTATTTTGTCATTTAGCAGTATATGCTAACAGGTGTTTTTGACAGGTTTTGTATCCCACAAACTGCTTTCTGCAGGGATGTTGTGGATTATCTATTTTAGAAGACTGCATGTAAAGTATTTGAAATTTACATTTGAAAATGTAGAATGTTATGTTGCAAAATAAATATTGTTGCGTTTTCTGTATGTATTTTATTGCTTTCAATTCAGAATGCTAAATCTGAGCAATGCCCCCGAAATACTTTTTATGGAGAATACTCAGTTTTAACTCCATTTAATTTTTTCATTTCTAATGGGTTGATAAATTCTACCATAGGATTTAAGTTATGCATGTTATACTTGCTTTAATAAGTGTTTTTTTTAATTAAATAAGCCAGACTATTACATTTTTTCTTCTGACATAAATAATAGAAAAAAGCTCTTTCAAAAAAATGAAATAGAAGTGCTATATATTTTTACATGTTTAAAAACCTTTTTGCACAGTTATGGGATATGTTTTTTTTGTGTGTGGGTTGTTTTTTTTTTGCTATAGACAGAAAAAGTAAGAAAAATATAATCAACGGTGGGGTTTTTTGGATATTTTATTTTTTTATTGGTGATTAGTCTGCTGTAATGTAAAGTTGCAAGCTTACCTGAAAAACCACACAGTCTGAGAAGCATTCAAAAAGACTCATAAATAAAAACTTTATGTACTGCTTAGCTCCCCTCCAACTGTTTTACGGTCTTATGTTGGTAGAAGGATCTGACTGAACAGGTGAGTTGGTTGGGAGAAAGGAGCAGTTGACAATATATACCCATGTGGGAGAAATTAGTATCTCATTCAGAGTTCAGACAAGCACAGTGCTTTTTGGAAGATTTTGTTGCCACTCTAATTTTCCATGTGGCATTTTACAGCCTTCCCAATTTGGTTGCTAGATGAGTGTTCTATGAAGTGTGATATTATATTAAAACACGAATTTAATTTCCCCCTATCCCTAGTGAGGGAGGAGTGGGCATTTTCTGACATTCTCATAGGATGTTTTTTTTTCTTAAGCTGAATAAAGATGCTTATTCTCAGCAGGTAAAATTTAAGGCTTTGGAACTGTAAAATCTCTGATAAGACTTTTGTGGTCTCTTCTCTCTAGTATAACTAAAAAAGACCAGCTGTGATGACTTCTCTGTGTGGTCATAGAATAAAGAAATACTACAGATACATGACTTCAAGATGTAATCTTGTTTTCTCAACCTCTTCCAACATTCCTTTCAAGTTCAGTAGGTGCTTATTCGAACATTGAACTTTTTTGGATCAGTTCTTTCATTGCATTCCACAAAAAGATCCAGTCAAAGGTCATTTTTTTTTAAATTCTGTTTGATGCTGAATCCTCAAGAAGGAAAATAAGCAGACTGCCAGACAAAAGAGAAAAATGGTCCTGCAGTGAGATGACTAAATTCCAGATACTTCTTGGAAAATCTCCAACCTAATTTAGGTCAAAAGAGCTTCTCGGAAGCTCTTTTAAACAGTCTTCCTTCCCTACTGGCCACTGCTCTTGTCTTTGTGAGAATTAATTATAGTTTTATTCACTTGCTTATGATGTTTAGTAGGCAGAGAGCCCCCCTGAGTACAAACTTGTAGAAACTGCCCACTGAAAATCAAAGAAAATTTGGCCATTTCTTTCCATGGGAAAAGAATTTCACCCAGGGTTTTTTTAGTTTGCATGAGACCTTTTTTTGGGGGGGGGAGGGGGGGGGAGAAGAAAGCTGTACTCGATGGGGAGGTGTTTCGGAAGGGTAACGTACCTTTCTTTCTGACAGTGTTGCCCTGTCTTTACTTGACAATTTGCTTTTGTATCAACTGTCCTTTGAGCTGGAGTTGGATTTTCTCATTCTTGTTATCTGATCACTTTTCGGAAGCTTCAGTTTATTTAACATGCCATTTATCAAGGCTGTGACTGTTTTAAAATTCTGATCCTCAGTATTAAACAGAATTATCTGCAGCTAATTACGTGTTAAAGCTTTAACTCCACTGAGACATTTTCTAATGTCAAGATAAATTTTTGACAGCATGGTTTTGTGGTTTAATGATGTTTCCATAACCTTGAGATAAAATCAGTCCTTGCTTTTTATCCTTCAGCTTTTACTTACATGTGTGAGGAGGTGGCCTGGAATCCTTTGAGACATTTAATGGATGCAGGATAAAGAATTCAATTTTTTGTATACAAAAAATGGTTCTTTTCATAATAGCAGACAGAACCATGTGAACTACTTTAAGACATTGAATAAATTCTGTACCTACCATGTTGACTGCAAAACTGTGAGTGACTCTACTGACTGGAATCAGACCTAAGATGATGGCTTTTTAAACAAAATGTAGACATAGAATTACAACTACTTATACTGCGTCAGAATTAACTTTTTGAGCATTTTGAAATATATTGAAAATTTGTTTTCCAACAAGTGAGAAAAAAGAAGAGATTCTGATGTTTGATAGAATCATAGCCATTTTAAAGACCTCCTAATTTCAGGGCCTCACATTTATAAGAATAGTAACCTCTGCCATTAAATAATAGTAAGATAAAATCCAGTGGCAGTTAATGAACTGTTACACAGCAGACTTCTAGAGCAGTTTAGTAATCTTAAAGCAGATTTTTTTCTTAAAGAAAAGTTTTCTAAAGGATGTTTCTATTTTTGTGGATAAAATTTTGGAGAAAGGATGCTGGATTAAGTAGTCTAGGAAACCCCATAGAGCAGAGATGAGACTTAAGTCCTGAAATAGCAGTCTTCCTAATTTTTCTGTTGTGCAAAATTTCACCTTTCGAACAGTATCTTAGCTGCACAAGGGGTGATAGGGACTAGAAAGAGAATTTTTAGCTTTCTGAAATTTATAGTCTTTCCTACATTTTCAATCTTGACACTTTTTTTTATGAACAGATTCTACTTTGAAAGTAGGTGTGCTGCTTTCATTCAGTTCCCAGGAGAGGTCACACACCTATATATGTGTGAGTTGAATAGTCCTCTTTGTGCAGGTGCTGGATGTGCTGCTCACCACCCTCTTCTCAGGTGCTATCCTACTCTTTCCTTTTCAGGTCAATTTAGAATTGACACAGATCAAAGACAGAGTAAAAACAGGTCTAAAGAAGTGTAGAGCTGTTAAGTCTGTGATAGCATGAAAAAGAAAGTGCCCATATACATTAGAAACAAATGTGCAACTTTTATATAAGTTGAACTAATTTTTTTCCGTCTTATTTTCTTGAGGTTTGTGAAGTTGACATTAAAGTGAAGAAAAGATATAAGTTTGATGCTGTATGCTAGTCTCTATGTGCCCATGAACAGTTTTAACCAAAAGACCAGTTGTCTGTTTAGGCCATTGGTGTAATTGATTTTATTTTTAACTTAAGAAGAAGTAAGGGGGCTCTGTGAGCTGCAGAGGTACGTCCCTCAAGAGACAAAGTGCCCTGGTCTCATTAAAATCCTTTGTTTATTCCTCCTGCCAAAGTTTAGATATATTTTCTTTGTTCTTCTAAGTTTTTGGTACTCACTGTTTATTCCACTCCATGCTTTGAAAGAGTTTCTTTTCAACATAAAAGGTATTAGTACCAATTACAAAGAAATTTTAGTGTTAAAAAATTTTGGTACGTATCTGCGTAGGCAGAAGTGAACTAGAAGTTGAGCAGTGCCACTTGGCCTTTGTAAAGTCTGAATGCTAAATTATGGTAATTTTTTTGGGTGTCTTTTTAAGTGCACGTTGAAGGAAAGTCTTACTTAATGATATAACTGGATAAAGTATGGTTGATCTTCACGTTGATCCCTCAGATCTTTTAGGCTTCAGATAACGTGCATTCTCTGGGAAGACCTTGGAATAAAAGATACATCTGCCTGGTCTTCAGTAATTTTTTCAGTAACTTACTCTTTCTTAGGATTCACTGGTTAATTTAGTAATCCATGCTAGCAGGGAAATTAAAAGTGATTTGTGTCAAGAAAGTAAAAAAAAAAATTAGGATAAAGTTAAGAGTAAAGTTATGAGCAGGTTAAGAATTTTTAAATACACACAAGTGAAGGTTGCTTTCTGATGCCAGGTCTCCTAATCTAATTAACCCTGGATGCAGTTGTTGAGTTTCCCTTCAATTAGAAGGCCATGAAGTTCTTTTCCTGGAAATGACAAAAGCAAGCGCATGTTTAATCTGTCATTGTTCTTTGTGCAATTCAAAGCTAATGTACCTTGTTGCCCTGCTTATGCAAATTTGTGTATAATTCATGGTAAATTGAAGACCAAGCCAGTACTGATATATTTTTTTAAGTTGTGGCCCAGGAAACTGTTTTGCACGAATGGATAAGCCCTTGTGCTCAATGTACAGTTATGTTTGTCAATCTTCTTGACTCTTTTTTTTTTCTTTTTGAAAGTTGTAGGACTATGTTTCTCCTCATCAGACTATATCAGAACCTTTTTCTCTGACTATTGCCATCGTTAAGTCTATTGCTTGAGATTTGTGATTGTCTTTTTACCTAAAGTGCCTTTGATTTAATATTTCTATTGATAGAGTTTTGGCTGGTGGGAATATGGACATGGTATGTCCTGTCTCCTGTACTCTGTGGGTGTTGTTTTAGGCCATTGAAAGCTTCATGCCTACTGCTGTTAAGAACTGACTTGCAGTGATCATAAATATTCTGCTCAGTTACTGCCAAAATAATTTCAGGAGGATTTTCCTGTACTCTCTTTCTGGTGTATTTCACAAGAAGATAAGAGAACTCATTCTGGTAGATCTTCATATTTGTACTGAGAAGACATCAATGATCACTTTCCTAACATTTATTGTTAATTCTGAGTTGCTATCTTATCTAGCAAGAGCAGAATAAACTAAGATCAGCCTCTGCAGTATGCATACCCAAAGGAAATGGGAAAAGCTGAATCTGTTAGGGGAAAATTAAGCACTATTTTGTACAGCATAGCAAACAGCCAAAATTTATTTTAATGTTGGATTTTAATGTTTACATACTTAACTTCAGCATTTTAAACTCACTTTTTTTGGTGATGTTCCAGTAACCAAGACATTAGAAAGATTCAGGTGCCTGCCCATGCTTCCTGACAAAATGGCTCTCTTGGATTTGTTAGATGGCCTTGAAGAAGCCTGTTTAACCCCTGAAAGTGAGAACAGCACCAGAAAAAGTCCATGATGCAGACTAATCTGTGTCATAACTTTCATTCTGCATCTTAGCTCTTTTGAGGAAGGGCGCTATTTTGTAAATACTAGGAGGTGAAAAAGGTCAGGAGCTGTTGTTTGAGCAAGGAAAGGTAGGGAAAGTCTTGGTGCTATTTCATAATTCATTTCCTTGGTCTTGGATCACAGGGTCGTCTCCCATCAATTCTGCTACTCTTGAAAGCATAGGAGTATGCAGCAAATCTGAAGTTGACCTTCCTGTTTTTCATTTACCTCTGCCTGTCATTTCAGCATGTCTGTGAAACGCTAATAATGCCTTTCACTTATGTACTGGTACCGATAGGGCTCAAGAAGAACTTGAGTAAGATTTTTAGTTTTCTTGTGTAGCAGAGAAGTATTTATAAGAAAATTAGGGCTTATAGAAAGTGGTTCTATAGCTGCCTTTTCATAAGAGTTCTATAGGGCAATCAGAACCAAATCATATCTGCCCTTACACAGTGTAGCAGTCACAGTCTGCTGCGTATTTCCACAATGTAACAATAAGCAAGTATAAAGACAATTGGAATATACAGAGTTGTGAGTAAGAACCTATGTCTTAAGTTGTATCTTTTTAATTTTTCAGAAATAGATCTATAATGCTGCTAGGATTCTCACTATGTTTCTCATGTTTTCTATGTTTGGTTAGCTTGGTGTTTTTTCTTGAAGTCAAGATTGCAGAGGAAGTGACCGCCACTGTGCATCAGCTTTGGAAGCGATGGTGCAAATAGAAATCAGAGAAAAAACAGTAAAAATTTTAATAAAATGGGAAGAAATATTTCAGCAGTACTCTGGAATAATAGTGACAAACAGTCTGATAAGTCTCCTCTCTCTTTACTTCTCCAAATGAAGGCGTTGCATCTTTAGAGGAAGTTATTTCTGTCAAATGTGATTTTTCAGGTTTAGTGGTGTCCTGTTATTTCATCATTGAATTATAATTTGGGGAAATAATTTCCCACAGCAATTATCTTAATTTTTAGTCGCAAAAGTTACCTTGAAAAGCAAAAAGATATACCAGACCACGAGGCAGGGCTTCAACCATTCTATCTGGTTTTAAATTAGAGCAGTGTGATGACAATTAAAATATAAACTTTTGCTAACAAAGTTTGTTGCTGAGATCATAAGACTTCAATACTTCAAACTGAACTTATGGTACCATTTGAATCTCCTCATTTAGTTGTAGTGTGCACCATCTGTTTTACAAACTGTCTCTAGTATAACAAGTACTGGATATATAAAATGAGGTAGAAGAGCTTTAAAACAAGGAATGGCTGGGTAGAATTTGTAATAGTTTGGTTGTGTATGGTAGGAAAGAAAGTTCTGCTCTTGAAGAAGGTGGTAGTGAAAAGACTAATTTTAAAGAAGGTGAGTTCAGCGCAGATTGAAATCATAATCTTCTAGAAAAGTTACTGCCTTGAGTGGGCCTGGGTGGGAAGGGTGTGTGTGAGGAAAGTGTGTGTATACTTCTTGTTTAGTCGGCCTTTTTCTGTCATGCTAAGTTGGAAGTAAGATGACAGAAAAGAGTCTGGAGAAATAAATGTCAGGATAGTGTAGGCTATTTTGCAACCTTGTTTTGTTTTGTTTTTATTTTTTGGGGTGTTTTTTTGTGTGTTTGTTTTAGTGCAGAACTGAAGAGGATCCAGGTGGCCAGGAACTTAATTATCCTTACTTTACCTAATGCTGCTCAGAGCATAACCACAAAACAGTGTTTAAAAAGCCAGTGGATCTGACACGTGATACACATCAGTCTGTTTTCTGACACCCTTATGGAGTGAACTGGAAGCAGTAATGATAAAAAGCTTTAGCGGTTTTAGTAATTGGAGTACATGTACAAAAATATGTGGGGTTGAGGCATCTCCTATTTTTAGGAAAAGCCAGCATAAAGCAAGGTCATGGTGATGTTTAGTAAAGATCTGAGTAGTAGATGGAATTCATTATCAGCAATTTTAAAAGCATTTAATTGAGGAGGCTAAGCCTGATAACTGCTTGTAATGCTGTTGGCAGCAAACTGTTCTATCCTTGTCTTTAGGATGATCTGCAGTGGGGTTGCTTAAAGCATTTTTTGCTTGTTTGTTTTGGCTTTGAGCAGAGCTAGAATTTTGTGTGGAAGATGATTAATCAGCTCTGAGACTTGTTCAACATGTTTAATGGATGAAAAGGCAAAAAATTGTTTTCCTTCCAGAATGGCATTGGAGTAGATTGATAGTCGGTTGAAAAAATAGCATTCTCTTTGAATACAGGATAGGGAACCATGTATTTGTGGTGTTATTGTTGGCTTGCAATTGTCTGAATTGTTTCAGAGCCTCTCTGAAAACCAGGATAACGTTGTCTGTCTAAGGTATGCTATAGAGCTAAATAGCTGTTACAGTTCAAGTATCAGTGGACATCAATTAAATGATACCTGCCCAAGTGAAATTTAGTCTTCAGAAGTGTGTTCTCTCCCTATTGCCCAGTTTATGAGTATATCTTTTTGTTCAAAGTGTAAGAGTGATGTTAAAATATTTTTGACATATTCTATTTCATTAAAACTACTCCTAAGTTTGTGCAGAAATGAGATGGAGAAAGAAACAATTAGACTACAATACTGCTTCAGTATTACAGTCTAATTAATCCACTATCCTGTGTTTTAGCTGGGTGTGCAGCCGTCACAGCATGGTTGTAGCACTGATATGTGGTGGGCTGGCTTGATCCCTTAGCTTGTACCATAGCAACCTGAAGGTGACAAAGGCTAACTTTAATAGTCTCTTGGCATGACAGTGCTTATAGCTATTCTGTAATAGTGGCTGACAGCAGATACTGCAAGCAAGGTGCAAGAACTCTACGACTGACAGCTTTCTTGCTTGCCTCTCCCTACAGACCCTCATTGGAAGTTCCCATGCTGTCCTCAGCTAAGTTAGATGTTGATTGACTGGCAGAAAGAAATCCAGAAGTATTTCTTTTAGGAGATCACCTAATTTGTCTTAGTGATTTAATTTTTTTTCTCTCCCTTTCCTCTTGATTATGTAAATATTCATCAGATTTTTTTCATAATTATAACCACCAATAAATTGTACTTCTTACAAATCTTCTGAAACTTTCTGTGCTGGTTATGGGTGTTTTGAAATTTTAAATGTGTTTGCTAAAATGTGTTGTATAGATAATGCAAATGATGGATTTGAACATACGTCCCTTCTGAATTTAGAGTAATTGTGGGCTGTTATTAACATTTTTATAATCACTTTTGGAAATCTGGGAGTATTTTTCTAGTTTAAAATAAAAACCCTGCAGTATTAAAGCTTCCTTCTGTCTTCCATTTCACAAGAATATTCTTCAGTCCATCAACAGACCTTGCCTGTACTCACAAGTAGAAAATGCGTCTTCTTTCTTCTTCCATGACCATCAAGGCCAAGGTATCATTCAACTTTCAGAGGAAGCTGAATTGGATGCCCACTCATTGATAGATATTTCTATGCCTCAGAAGGTCATTTAAGTCAGAGTTGTCTACACTCATCATGTAAATAGACAGGATGTGGTTATATGTTGCTATTATTTAAGGGGAAAATGGTGAAGTGCCAGCTTACTGTTTTATCAACATTCTTTCAGTGTTGTGGGTGAACATTACTCTGTTGGTTTGGGCCTCTAGTCTGGGAAGATAGTAAAGAAGGGTACATACTGTTTGTTGTCTATCAATTTTCTCTGCTATGTAGAAATTATACAGACTATGTAATGTTGACATGTTTTTCATTTTGTAGTAGTTGTAGCCTTTAAGCTTTTACTCAAATTATAAACATCTGTATTTAAGCAGCAACTTGCACCACATGCATTTGTCCTGTCTAATCTTTTGAAAGAGTCATGTTTGGCTTTATCCTTTACAGAGTATGAGGTAAAATTCCATGAGTGGCTGATAGTGAGAAGCTCTTGCAACAGCATAGAATCACTGATTTTGCTTTTAAACATCCAACTTTTTTATATTTTTATGCATTTAGGGTTTTTTTTAACTTTGGACAATATCCATTGTCCAGATGAAAATTTAAATTGCATAAGTCTGAACTGAGCATCTCTCTAAATGAAGGATTTCATTTCCCTATATTTTATAATTAATGTTGCATGTATGACTATTGTTTTGGGTATTAAAAAGTGAAGTATGTCTATAGTTTTATAAAAAGTTATATAGTAGCTGAAGAAGCAGTTTGTGAGAATATAATGATAGTTTTGGAATTTTTCTAGTGGATTTGAATCAACGACAGATATGAGTCCAACATAATTTGCTGCCTTAATTATACAAGATCATTATGTTTCTCATTCCATAGCAATTTTTTTTTTCATTAAACTAGCTTTCTAGACATATCAGACAGTCACCTAGTAATTTTTAATGTAAGTTCCAGTTCATTTGATTGAAAAGCCACAATTCTCAAAAGTTCCAGTGGTAAAGCTTAGTGAAGTACTTTAGCAGTTTACCCTCATTCTGTCAGTTTGCCAGCAGTGATGCTCAGGACCAAAATTTGTACAATAGCCTGGGTGATGTAACTAGGCTGACTCCACAGCTGAGTGATGGCAGGAATCACCAAGAGGAGAAGTCATCTTGTCTCAATATCTTTATATATGTTTGATAAAATGGAATAAGTTTAAAAATTTATTCTCTTATAAAAAGAGTATACTTGAGATGAATTAACAGTGCCTGCTGAGAATCACAGCAAGATCTGTACCTTCATCTTCAGCATACATGAACCATAAAGTATAAAAATTAGAAACAATTTGAGGTAATTGTGTTAACCGTGATTTTGAAAAATATCTTTCCCTGGTTAACTTTGGTTTATACAGTTCCCTAACAAACTTCTTGATCTGATGAAGATGTTAGTGGATATGCTTCCTGTATTTTATTTAACTTTCTTTATAATATCTTGTCATGGTACAAAGGTAGAGAATATAAGAACCTGAAAACAAAAAGTACTCTAACAGCAGGATTTTGTACAACATTAGTTGTTCTTATTTGTAAGATTACATCTTTCTGGAAGCATCTGAATTTAGGTAGAGTGCTGACGTCTGATATTGGCCCTTGCTGTTGCCGGTGGTATCAGTAGATAATGAATTATAGTGCATACTCTTGTGTCAGAAAGATAAAAGCAAATCTGTATGTGGGTACAAGACCAGAGAGATAACATATCCATAACCACACAAATTGTGCAAATATAGAGAAACACTGCAAATAAATAGAGATGTGTCTGGTAGCTTGTACATTCTGGAAGAAATTCATTGATACAGCTCTGCTGGGAAAGTGAATTGAAAGACCTGTGAGTGTCCAGAGCAGTGAGATTCTTTTGGCCATGAAGTAGCCTACTGTATGGGAGAAGAGTAAGCATATACACGTCTACTTTTCAAGATGTTGCTGCCAGCTATGTTTCTTTGCAAGTCTTTATCTGCAAATCAAGGCACTGTGCTGCAAACAGAAAAAATATAAGTTATGCTGGCAAAGCTGTTGATCATATAAACAAACCAATCTGTCTAGTTTAGAATGTCCACAACTGTATGATTTCTAATAGCTCTTTTTACTATTACCACATCTAAATGTTATAGATTCACAAGAAATTAAATTTGCAAGTTGAGTTTTCTGATCACTCAATTTCTAGATGAGATGGAGGAGAGAAATATGAAGCTCAAGTGAAAGGTACAGAGAGAGAAAAACAAACCCACTTATAAGGGAACTTCTGGTTAACTGTGAGACAATATTTGAGCACCATTGTTTGCTGCTAGAGCATCTCTTGAATTTTTGGGATAAGAATACAGATATTTGTAGAATTTTAAATGAATCTAAATGTGAGAAAGGAAGATGATGAGAGGAGAGTGGGCTGGTGGGTTCCTACTCATTTCACAGAATCACAGAATATGCTGAGTTGGCAAGGGACCCACAAAGATCATCAAGTCCGACTCCTGGCCCTGCACAGGACCATCCCCAAGAGTCACACCCTGTGTGCCTGAAAGCATCATCTAAATGCTTCTTGAACTCTGTCAGGCTTGGTGCTGTGACCACTTCCCTGGGGAGCCTGTTCCAGTGCCCGACCACCCTCTGGTGAAGAACCTTTTTCTAATATCCAACCCAAACCTTCCCTGACACAACTTCAGGCCATTTCCTCAGGTTCTGTCACTGGTCACCACAGAGAAGAGATCAGTGCCTGCCCCCCCTCTTCCCTTCACGAGGAAGTTGTAGACTGCAATTAGGTCTTCCCTCAGTCTCCTCTTCTCCAGGTTGAACAGACCAAGTGACCTCAGCTGCTCCTCATATGGCTTCTCCTCAAGGCCCTTCACCATCTTCATTGCCCTCCTTTGGATGCTCCGTAATGTTCTGTGTAGTTCATCACATTTTCTATTAGTTATTTTCCTAGCATTAACCTGTACACAGAAAGGGAAGTGGGGAGTTGTGAATATATGTCACTATATGCTTTTGATCACTGCCTTGTTTATACCCACTTGACTGGAGTTTGGTTGTCAGTGTATAATTTGAGGACATTTGCCTTGACTGCATTTTTGCCCTGCTGTGGTGAAGGGGAGAAATGGTACATAGGCAGATATAGGATAAAGCTTGTTGCACTAAGCTTGCTGCATTAAGCAAGCATGTAATAACAGTAATTTGTATTTATCTACTGCCTTCTCTTAGCTGTTTTACTCCAGAGTTCATACAGTCAGCTTTCCAAGGCATGAAGGGAGGAGAGTGTTACGTACTGTCTTTCCGTGGCAACTTATAGTTAGTTGAGCTAGTTTTAAGTAGGGAATTCTCAGTTGTCTGATGATAATTCGGTAATTAGCATTGTTAGTAATTAGGAATCTCCTTGGGTCTCATTTAATGATTTATTTTCATGTAGTAATATGAATTAAGGTGTCTAGCTGCAGTTTGTCAAGTTTTCTCCTGATGTCTCACCTTTCCAGAGTGTAATTGTTGTACATCTTCTGCCATTTCAGTGGGGAGATGTTAATTGTCTTAGTTCTTCATGGCAGAAAAAGGAACAACTCTTTTAGACCAATAAATTTGCTTCATCCCCCTGTCATTACAGTGCTGCTGACAAAAGTACTCATCACTAAGCAAATTAGAAGTCCTGAGTATAAGAATGCTCTTACCACTCTTTAGAATGAAAATTGCATAGTGAATTTGGAGGCCCATCAAGAGGCATGGCAGGTGGCTGTTCTAGCTCATGAAAGGAAATGACATTGATTAAATACATGTAATGATTAATTGTGGAATTTGGAATAGTGAGGCACAGTGACTTTGATTTATTGCCCCAAGTAAAGCTAAGTTCCTGGAAAAAAAGATCTGACTATGGGATCGTACAATGTCTTCATTTGAGCTTTTTGAAGTTACCTTCACTTGGTCTTTTTGAAAAGTGTAACCAGCTTTTTTTAAATAGTCAACTTTGATTTTCTCTCAGTAACACTGATTTTATAACTAGGTCTAAATAAAAAAAAAAAAAACCAAAACAAACAAACAAACAAAAAAAAAAACCAAAACACCAAAAAAGCAGTAGATTTTTAAATCCAGAATGCCTGAAAGATTTTTAAAGCTGAAAGATAATTTTTCATTTATCTACTGTTCTGGTCCAGATTGCAGATTAGCTTGTCCTGGGATCACGTGCCCAGGCATATATGTGCTGTTTGACTTGGGTATCCATTTTGACCCTGCGACTGACCTTATGTTGAACCTTGTGTGTTGATATTCTAGTAAATTGAGATTAAGCCATTCAGAGTCCCATTATTGATTTCATGGGAGTTGGGAAAAGATCTGAATGTACTTATTGCTGCTTAAGAGCAAACAGGGAGCTAAACTGGAATTTTCTCCCCACTGATTTGTTGCCAGAAGCTGCTTGCATTCTCTCACATGTCATTCTGTCTTGGTAAGTCAGCCTGCCTCCACATATTTGCCTTAACTCCTCTGTGTTCTGGGAGATGTTATATTTGAATTATGTTCAGCACTATGTGAGTATGTTCAGTGTGGGATGTACTCTATGGAACGATGATTACTGCTAGCAGTATTGCACATACTGTTTTGCTATAGGTTAGGATGAATTAATTAGCACTGCTATTATTATAGTGTTACTAATTAATATTACACTCTAGTCATATGCTGTAAAAAGTTTTCAATAATCTACTCAATAAACTGTTTCACGTACATAACTGGCATGCGTTGTTATGCAAAAGAAAGGTAAAAATTAAGGATTTATTGGGGTTTTACTTGATGTAGGATGCATTTGTTAGGAAAAATGAAACCAGGGCCTTACAGATCATGCAAGACTTCTGTACATGTAGGTTTTACAGAAGAGTATATATGAACCTGTGATCTTTGAATCCTTAGCAGAACACCATTTTCATTGTCATGAAACTTGATTTTATGCCAGAACTTGCTGAAATAACTCCAAACATATTATTGACGTGTTAGTTATAAGTTAAGGCACTCAGCATCTTAAAGGTATGCTACAGTACTTTGGAAGTTAGGATGAAAATTGCTTTAAAAGTATCGACCCTGAAAACAGTCTTGCTCTCTGATGCTTCCATATGGCTGTGACAAATGTTTCTGCTCCTTTCTTCAAACTGTGAGGGAACCTGTAATTAAACTGTAGAAAAATGCACTGGAAAACAAATCATGTCTTTACTTTGAGAATTCTACTGGATTTCCTAGCTATGGGGATATTTTTATTTGTAGTAAAGAAAGACATGCTTGGAAATGCAGAAGGCTGCTTTGGTGCTCTCTTGAGACATCTATCCTCGATAAGCCGTTTGAATCAGTGATGTTATGTGTTTATGCCTTTTTGCCAAGGAAGCTTGTCACTGATACCTTCTTTTGAGAAAGAAGCAGCAGCAGCAGAAAATGTACTCATTTGCTGCTTCATTCTGAGGCTGAAACATTGCCCAGATTAAGTCTTGCATATTTCATTTTTTGAGGGCTTTGTGGTTCTGTGACTGAGTAATTGGGAAACACGTTCGAAGACTTTTGTGCAAAAGTATAAGGAATAGACAACACAATGTTAAAAATGTTGAGCAAGGGGTCATCCATCCACAACTATCACGTGATATAAAAGATACCCTATAAACAGCATTTGGTTAGGCAGTTATTTGTATTAATGGAATTTACCCATGAAAAAATATTTCAGATGTATTTCTAGTAGTTGGTAAGTTAAAAGAAGCATTTACCTTTCGTGTCTTCTAAAGTGAGACAAAATCCTTGTCTGATGTCTCATATTTTAAGCTTCAGCAGTTGTTGCCAACAGCCTACCTGTCTAAGGTAAATAGCTTTTTGGATCACACCAAGATACTTTGAATAAAATTCACTTAATAAATGAGTGCTTTTGGGGATTTCTGGAACTCACTTGAATACAAGGAACTGGCAGTACATAAACTGAAAAAGACTGTTGGATTTAAATAACAAAAAATATGTAATTTTTACCTATTTCCAGGCAAATGGAGAATTGGCATTTCATTAGATCAATGACAGTGAAATAAATAATTAAGCTTTTTGAAGTTATTTTTATAGTTTCCCGGTTCTTTCTTATACACATGTAGAGCCAAGGAGAGGATAACAATACTGTGATTTATTGAATGGTAGGTTTATTACAGAAGAGTTCTCAAGGACTTTAAATCAATGTTGTTTGTTTGTTTGTTTGTTTGTTTTTCAACTGAAGTGCACTGAAGAGAAAGGGACCCATTATGATACTTAAAACTTCATGAACAGTTTCAGTATTGCTGCTCTTTTAGGAATGATCTGCCTCTCTCTTTGGATCTAAACGACTTTTGGTCGGACTGAATGAGCCTGGTAATACTACGCTTGCAGAACTGCATTTTGTGGAGATTGCTGGCTGCAGGAAAGCGTTTTTGCAACCAGAACAGATCTTTAGGCAGGATTATCTCCTATGGGCTAGGAAGGTTTGAAAGAGTAAAAGAAGCAATCCAAAGGTTATTTGAGCACGGACTTCTGATATGGTGCAAAATAAAATAGACATTTTACCAAAGCATTTATTTTCTCTTCTTGCAGTGTTACTGGATTGCCAGAAAATCCATAAAGTAAATAAAGTTAGCGTCATTTGTAACTGCTTTCTATGCTTTGAGTAAATGATACCCTGCATGTGTCAAGAAATCAGTACATGCAAATAAAAAGTAATCAGTGCATTTTTACCATGATTAGGTATTAGCCTTCTGCTTTTGTGAAGACAGTGCTAACAGTTATATCCAGACATGCACAATTTGAAAGGGGTAGGACTAGTTCGCATCAAAACCTTTGGTGTCTCTAACAGCCTGTTAACATCATATAAATTAAATTGAACTGGGTCAGCATATTGTGATCTAATCATATTAATACAATGATTTACTTTTTTTTTTAAATGCTATTATAATTTAAAAGAATGGTGTTTTCCAAACTTGAACCTGAAAAAAAGAAACTCTTCTGTGTTCAGCTCAACCCTTTTTTTTTTTTTTTTTAATGTTTCAATTGTGAAAATACTAACTATTCTCTAGGTGATAGAAAAAAACCACAAATATACACACACGAAAAAAAAACCCAGCCAAAAAACTGCTTGTCATGCTTGCAAAAAAGGAGCAAGAAAGGCAGAAGTAAGAGGACTGGTGGCCTTTTCCTATTCTTTGATTAGCTTCAGGTAGGGAGATTTCAGATCAATGAGAAAAGGACCAGAGTTCCAATCACAGTTGTGTTTTATGTAGCATTTCACAATAAACAAGCTTTGGATCTTATGGCAGATGGTTTTAATGAAGTCCTTTATAAACAGAGTAAAACACTTATTGTTTTGAATTCAGGGATTTTCCCTGGTTTGGTTGCTATACCAAACAGACCAAGAGATTTATGAGATTCTTAAATGCTATAGAACATTTTAAATACCTTTTACATAAAAATATTCTAGATTGGCCTGGTGCAGAATAAAGGGCAACTTATTCTCGTAGCTGAACCCCCATCCTCACTTCCCCTGTTGTGGAAAAAAGGAGACAGGGAAAAGGGAGGAGAAGGAGTATAAAGGAACAAGTAAATGTTTTAGTTGATGACTTTTATTTATTTTTAGTCCATATGCATGGGATCCAAGGTGCTGGGTAACTACAGACAAGCTATGGGTTGGCAGGTTTACCTTGACAGCTGTTACCTTGGACTTTGGAGTATTTTCCCCTCATCAGTAGTACCATCTGGCTGCTCTGATATGATGTTTCTGCTTCATCAGTCTTTGGTAGGTTGGGTGGAGCTGTGGGAGCCCTTTCATCCTGTGTTTCTAGTGCTGTGTTGCTGTAGTACTGTTAGTTATGTGTAAGAAGTTGGAGATCAAAAGGTAAGGCCTGAGGGATGACGATAACATCAGATTTGACATGTTTTAGACTGGTGTGACTGCTGGTCTGCAGATTTGAAAAAGTCATTGTCATTTTTAAAATGAATACAGCCTTTGGCTCAGAAAGTTCCTAAGGCAGGGGTTTATGGGTACTGGGAAGGATATATTGGTGGAAAGATCCCTCTATATCTGTGCATTTGCTACACCTTTTCAAAAAGAATCTGGTGTGGGCTGGTCAGTAACAGGATATTATGCTGAACATTGACCTCTGTTTAGAGCTGGCATAGCTGTTCTTAAATGATGATTTGTAAATCCTGTTCTATCAAAACAGAAACCTGATGATCTGTCTGTCAGCCTCTCTGGAATTCCTCATGTCTTTTCAAACACCCTTTAAAAGACAGGAAGAATTATTTTTTTCCATGTTAGTGAGAAAAACAATGCTATCTGACTTGCAATGGTTACTTTGTTTCACCGATCCAAACCTGATCCTGATCCAAACCCTGCTTTGCTTACAAGACACAACACCATTTTTTGACTATATTGGCACACCTACTTTGGGCTACTTGCTTCTTTCTTAATTTTACACCTCTTCTATCAGTGTCTTGTGGAGCAGAAAGTTAAATGTTGCATAACATTGAATTTTTAATCTTGATTGGAAACCAGAATTGAGACCTACTGAGTCTTGTTACAAAACATACTTGCAAGTAAAATACCCAGTAGGTCCCCTCAATCTCAGTGTAAGGGGTTTTCACTTTTTTATTTTTAAAGATAATTTTGGTATATGTTTCATAAAGTTGCATTTTCTTATTGTGCTGAAAGAAGGTGAGCAGCACTTAAGTAGTTAAGCTCTGGCATTGGATTTAGGGGGAAGATGAACTTGAGGTGAGAATTCTGATATACCTACTTATATTGTAGCTCACATTCATCAATAAGAATTAAAACTCCCTAAAAGAGTGAAATTAAATTATACAGGTTTCAAATGCGTCAAGCTCTTAAATAGATCACATTATTAAACAGGATGGATATTTAATGGTGCGATGAAATTGTAGCAATCACTGTAAATCTTTATCCTTATAATGTGCACTGGTCATTTTTGTACACTCATGTGCTCTCTCCATCCCATGTGAAAAATATTTAACTGAAATAAATTCAAATTGCTTTGCTAATTTTAGTGCATAGTATTAGGAACTTCAGCTCTATACTTTTTAACAGAAACAAAATATAGTGGCCGCTAGCAGGGGAGCAACTGATTAATAATGTGGATTTTATAGTCAACAGGTGGAAATGATTTGTATTTGATTTTTATGTGGAAAAGCAAACAAATAAATTACTTTTGTCCTTTCATGGGAATCATGTACATGCATGCCACAGTAAGCTGGTCTTTTGATGACCATACAGAGCAGTTGGCAAAAATATTGGCAGTTATTGTTATAAACAATATTGTTATAAAAAGAAAATAATACATAACACAATTGGTATTTTTGTGGAATTTTTAGTGTATTTAATACAAAAATAAGTTGTGGGGTTTTGTTTTGTTTTGTGGGTTTTTTTTAAATATATGCTTTATTTTAATGCCATGGTATCTCTGTCACCATAACCTGAAACTCTGATTTAACAGGACAAAACAGTGTCAGCAATACTAATGCTCATTGCCAGGTCTTTAAGTAGTGAATTTTTTGAAAAATTGACAGAGGATGATGTTCGATCAGTGTTTTAAAAGAAAAAGTTCAGCACTTTGCCCTGATAATAATGTCACCGTCAAATACAAAATAGAGACAATATACAGATGAAAGTCAAATCTTATCAAATCAGTCTTGACTGATTTAGTCTGTAGAAAAGGAGTTGTAGGGGAGACCTCAGCTAGTGTCAGACTCTTCCAAGTAACAAGTGATAGGACAAGAGGAAAAGGCACAAGGGGAGGTTCAGATTGGCTATTAGGAAAACTTTTTTCATGGAAAGGGTCATCAAGCCTTCAAACAGGCTGTCTAGGGAAGTGCTGGAGCCACCATCCCTGGAGGTGTTTAAAAGATGTGTGTAGATGTGCTGCTTGGGGACATGGTTTAGTGGTGGACTTGGCAGTGCTGAGTTTGTGGTTGGACTTTATGAAGGTCTTTTCCAACCTAAATGATTCTGTGATTCTTTGACCTTATGGAAAATAGATTCTTCTAAACTAATTGTATGGGGTTTTTTTTATGAGTTTACATGTCAGGTGGAGAAAGATAATATTGCTATTGAGCTAAGTTTTATTTTTTTGGTCATCTAAATTAAGAAAAAAATAGATCACATACCAACTGAAAATCATGCAGAATTTTACAGTGATCCCAGCATTCATTGAAAATGAGAATATTCACTCTACAGACATACTATTTTGATTTCTGACTCACAGGGGTAGATTCTTGACCTTGTGCTATTCAATACTTTAGTCGGAGTCTTTGCAGCCAGTGATCACTTAATTAATTTGTCCAAGCACTGGCAAAAGACTAGGCTAAATTAAAACTATTTGATATGACCTGGTAAGGCATGGGATAGAGACAAACCTTTTATTTCAATACAGACAATATTTATTGCATTATATTGTTATCTTGTGAATTGCATCCTCAGTTGACCAAACCCACTCTTACTGTGACAAAAACTCCTTATGGGCTTAGAGTATAAACTTACAGGAATTTTTAGAGAGTAAGGGCTAAAATCTTTATTATTCTATTTGTGTGGTGAAAGAGAGACAGGAGCTGACATATTTTCATTTATTTCAAAGTTGAAGAAAGCAAAAGACTTTTATAGTAAAAGGAATTATTTAAACCACTCAGTGTGTAAAAAATATTTATGTTTTAAAAGCTGGTATGACAGACAGTGTTTTTCTCCCTCCATCTAACAGATTACCACAGTAGTATATCTTATTACAGTTGAGTGTTTTCATAATGCTTGGAAGGCCTTTCATGCTACTGTCTTTATTCAAGTTTGACAATACTTCTGTTACTTTTCTCTATGAAAAGGACAAAGAGGTCAGAAGCTGTACACTACTCTCTCTGAAGCTGAAGTTATGTAATAGCTTCTTGAGAAAGAATTGGGAACTTCGTACTCTTTTGACAATTCTTTACCAAAATGTCAGGTGTGCCATACAGAAGTAGCCAGGATACGTTCATTCTAATCTGTTCTCTAGGATTTAATCATATCGGTTTGGGTACTCATGAGAGGAGTGGGTATTGATGAAAAGGTGTAAACACACATTGTCTGTGTGTATACACACATTGTGTCCAGCTTTTTTTCCCACAGATTTCACACAGAATCAGCTAGGTTGGAAAAGACCTCTGAGATCGTTGAGTCCAACCTGTGACCCACCTCGACCTTGCCAATTTGACCATGACACTAAGTGCCACATCCAGTCTCTTCTTAAATACCTCCAGGGACAGTGAATCCACCAGAATCTCTCTGTAAAGAAGCCCATGCCATCTTGTCCTACTGTTGGTTGCCTGGGAGAAGAGACTGATACCCACCTGACTACAACCTCCTTTCAGGTAGTTGTAGAGAGTTATAAGGTCTCCCCTGAGCCTCCTCTTCTCCAGGCTAAACAACCCCAGCTCCCTCAGCCTCTCCTCATAGGGCTTGTGCTCCAGTCCCTTCACCAGCCTGGTTGCCCTTCTCTGGACACAATCTAGCACCTCAATATCCTTCCTAAACTGAGGGGCATCATGGTAGGTATGCTTGGGGTCAGATTTCTTACAGTGGAGAACTGCAAACAAACATTTGTGTGGGGATTATAGTCATAGCAATACTGTGGATAGTCTTGATCTAGACATTGGTTTTAAAATTACATTAACATTTAGATAAGAAGATTTTTCCCTGTGCATAATTTCATTTGAAGTTTTCAGGTAAGACTGGCTTGTTATTTACTTGCATAACTAGATAGAGATGTCTACAATGTTTTGCTTGGAATGAAGACAAATGTTCACTTCCAGTAAATGAAAACAGCTAAAATGCTTCAAAATATGTAAGTAACTAATTTTCTGGTTATTGTGAGAGCAAATCTTGGATTTGTGCAAATGTAAGCCTTTCGTATTAGGAAGTCACAGAATTGCTTGATAAAAAGATATTTAATAATTATACCAAACTTATTCAAAACTTGCAAATCTTGGCAACATAGAAAGAAATAAGTATGCAGAATTTCTTGGTAGACATGAGACTACCAGAGGGAGATAGGCCAAGCTCAAAAAATACAGTGTCCTTGGTTTTCTGTGGCTTACTGACTAAATTTTTGCTGAGGTCATATTTGGAGATAAGTAATCTTCTGATGTCCTTCATGATAATCAAATTGAGAAAATTCTCTGTGTTATCATAAATCTCTGTCTGTACAGTCATTTTATCCAGTCAGTTTTAAAAAGCAGCCTTTTGATCTGATAGAAATGGAAATGTTTCTTAAAAGTGAAGGAAACATCATTGAGGGATATATGTTTGAGATTATTCTCTTTAAAATCTAACAGGCAAAAATTGCAGACACCTTTTGAAAAATACACTACATCTTCACATCACATCCCAAGGAAAATCTTGACATTCTCATTCAAAGATACTTAACCAATTTTCATAATAATCCTTGCGGCCACCATTCCCTTCCGCGTAAAGAGAAAAAAAGTAAGCTTGCTGCTGGCAGGCTCTGCCTTCTGCTGAGAAGTCAACTCTGAAATCTGGGACTTTTCATAGAAAAGACCTGATCATTAATGCTTTTTCATTAAAGAATATTGAGTAGAGTGTTAGCTGGATGTTTGCCAGTAAACAAGTGATACCCTGTGTAGATCTTTGAACAGTAAATACCATCTGAAAAGCAATACGTAGCTAGAGGCTGATCTACAGAGAAATTTTATTGTTGCCAGCATATACCAAAGTTAAACAAGCACCTCTCTTCTGCACTGCCTTTCAACTTTTAGCTGGCCTTGTGTGGTCTGGCTGGATTTTGTTAGAGTAATTTGTTCTTGATGTGACAGTCTTGGGTAAGCATAGCAATGAACAGAACTGGTACATCCCTGGAGGTTTTTAAGCAGAGATTGGATGTGGCCCTTAGTGCCATGCTGTAGTAATTGGAGTTGGATCAGGGGTTGGACTTGATGATCTTGGAGGTCTTTTCCAACCCAATCTATTCTATGATTCTATGATACTGTCTTTTCTTACATATTTCTTTGGACAAATAGAAGAGGCAAAAAAGTAGTGCTTACAACTTATGGCTATCCATTTGAATAAGGGTGTCTCAAGAATTAATGAGACCCTTAGGTGAGATTTTGTATGAAAAGAAATGGAGCTTAGTTCTTCCCTGGACCGTCACATACACATTTATCACTTGGTTGAAACTTAGGCTTTTTTTCTGGGATTTCTCTTTAAAATTTACTTAGGTAAAAGGCCAACCATATATGTACTTTGTGGAGGGGAAAGGTTTGCTTCTGTCTTGTTATGAAACCATTTCACCAGCTCAGTTAGAGGGACAATATTCTCTGCATCATTTTCACCTGGCCACTGCTCCTACTAAGTTTGTCTTCACAGAAGCCATGGCACTGTGTCCTGATTGCTCTACCTCAGAGCAAGGCTCTGTACTCTTATTACATTTTGTTAGTTCTGCCAAGCAAAAGCATTGCAGTAACCCCCCTCTGTTCTGATTGATTTCCACGATTTTCTGGTGTTAGTTCAGTTTTGCCTCAGCAGCCTTAGCCATCTGCATCTGATCCAGCTTCTGGCTGTATTCATGCAAGGGGTCAGTAGCTCCAGTGAAAGATATAGGTCTTGTGCTTCAATCCTGAAGAAATGATTGCAACCGTCAGTTCTTTCATGAGTCAGTCTGACTGAACAAAGGATTATATGACATCAGTATAGTAAAACCATTCCTGACTAAAATTCCTTTCAAACATTCCAGTTATGTCTTTTTATTGAATTGAAGAGGGGCATAAAATCTGCACTGTTGTCTTGGGGAGGAGGGCTGAAATTTTCTGTAGCTAGCTCATGGGAATTTGCAAAAGCAAATATGTTCCCCCTCTGCTGGAAACTGTTTATATGCCAAAATTTTATTCTTTTATGGTTTCCACTACCTAATGTTTATTTTAAAGTGTTGGTGCATTATATGGATTCAGGTCAATTCAATTTGTCCTTCTAAATCAGTGATTGCCAATGCTCCAGCACTGATATTCTGCCTTAAGTTCATCAGATCCCCTTGAGACATGACCAGTTCATTGTGTATGATGAATGTGTGTTTGGTGCATCTGTTGTGACATTTAAACTACAGAGGGGAACTGGTTTATACTTGCCGTAGGAGTTTGGCCAAGTATTTGGCCAAGTATTTGAAATTTTGAGTTCTGATGAGGTTTTACTGTGCTGATCACATGCTTACTAGTGTACTGCTTTATTATAGATTATAGGGATGGAACTTGATGCCTGAAAATGAGAAATATTGAATTAGCCTTACTACTCAGTCATACTCTTCCTTTGGCCAAGGCAGAGTAGAGAGCTGGCTGGACATTGTGTGTAGACACAGGTATCTCAGGTGTTTTACAAAAGAGCAATTCCAGCTGTTACCTCCCCTATATTATCAATTTCCACACTAGCAAATGAGGAAGTAAGCAGTTTACTATTTATAGTCACTTAAAGTGAACCTGTGAATTTCTTTGATGAATCATGAGGATATTTCTTTAAAAAAAGTGTCTAATCAAATTCTAATATTCTAGCCGTTGAAAGTATAGTCCTTACAGTTGTGGATTTACAATTTGTCTAAACCATAACACTTGTGCTTAGTTGACGTTGTCACACAGGAATGCTGTTTAACTTTCACTTTTGGTATTATGTTTTAATTTAAATTTTGAGGAAAATCGTATGGAACAGTTTTATATAAAATATATGAGGTAATAGCTTCATAACCTTATCCTGACTCCTGTAAATCTGTAAAGGAGGCAGAGTTTTTGTCTAAATACTGTATGTATACATAGTATATGTACCTCCCTCCCCAAATACTCGCAAACAGGAAACAAAAGACGAAATGAAATAATTGGCATGAATGCAATGATAAAATTACATTTCTTAACTTTTCTAAAAGATGGTATTTACCAGTGAGAACTTTTACCATATTAACAGCAATTGCCCCCTCGCCTTGGAAATCTGAAAATGGTACGAATGTGACCACAAAAAAAAGCACACCCAAAAATAAACACCCCCCCCAATATCTTTTCCCCAATAATGTTTGTATTTCTCATTAAATATTTCCTGATTACATACTTTCAACTTTATTCCTTTAATCCCTTTTTCAAAAATTTTTATGAGGAAAGGCAATGTGTATTTAACCACAGATCACATATTGTATGAAATGTTTATAGTCATACATAAAAATGCAAGACTGTCATGTAGTAATCCTGTGTGCTATCAGTTGACATCACTTAGTAACATTTAAATGATTTGTTTGATATATGAGTTAATGTAAATGCATTTTATGAGAAGGCACATAGGAAAACATGGTATTGAGAAGCAGCATATGATTGCTGTAAAGAAAACAATTAGAATAATAATAGCTTGAATTTTATGTTACCTCAGCAAAATAAGCTGTTTCTGTAGCTTTCTGAGTTAATTGGGTAGTATAATTAAATTAAACAATTGAAGAAAGAAAAGAAAATTTGAAAATAAAGTAGATGTTACTAATTACACTGTATTTGAATTTCTTAATGGGTTCTTAAAGGCAACTGTATTTGTTGTCAGGATGGTTGAGCTTTTTTTGGTTAAAAAAGGAGAACTTGAAGGTTCTGTACACTTTCCAAACTATTGAAAACTCACTCAAAAAGCTGAAACAACTTTCTTGTCTTTACCACCTCCTCCTTCAGGGCAGAGACCTCTTTCATCTGCATTTTTTCCTTAAAATGGGAAAGAGGTAAACTAAGATCCTTTCCTCTACAGCCATTGCTTCAGTCTTCCTTACTTTCTAGCATTTTTATTCCATTCTCAATAAGGACCTAAAGAATCAACCCATGGCAGCTTCTTCATAGATATTATTTTATTTGTAATTATTTATCTTCCCATATTCTCATTCCTTTTCTTGTTGGTGCTTCAGAAAATATGCTGTTGCCAAACCTGGATATTTTGAAGCATGCAGTGCAGACTGTCATGCAGAAACACCATAAAGTGACATTTCTAGGAGAAAAATAGGCTATTGAAATCAGTCCTTGGTAAACAATTGAAAGAATGTGTTCTCCCTGCCACTAAAATTCTTTCTATTACAAAACCAACCAACCAACCAAACAAAAAAGTAGTCCTTGAGCTACCTGAATTAGCTTATTTCCTGTTATGAATAAAAAGTATGCTTTGATATTTCTGGTCTATTACAGTCTATGGCTGCTGTATTGATTTGTGTGTTCTTAGCAAACACAATCAATGATTTTGATACAGCAGAGACAGCAAATTATAGTCCACACTTACAATCTTATTTCTAAATCTCAAACAACGAAGTGAAACTCTGTTGAAAATTACATTTTTGTATTAGATTTCTGATGCATTCACTATAATACAAGAATCTCAAGAGGTTTCAGGTGAAGGCAGATATTATAAAAAGTGCCAATCAGCTAGCAAATGAATATAATTAAACTTTAGATCACTATCCAAAAAATAATGTCAGAGTGGAATTGACAGTTTTCAATTATCTTGTTAGAGGACTAAGCCAGCTTTTTCTCTCAAGGGATTAATTATCAGTGTAGAGTTCCAGGTGAACCTGTACTCAAATCACCATTGTGGGTATCACTTTTTTCACGGGTGCCTGTACATTCATGAAGTGCTGAAAGGTTGTTGATGTTTGTCATGGAAAAACTACTCTAATTTTTGTTCTACAGTTAACTTAATCTACTTAATTTCTATTCTGCTGACTCATAAGGACCCCACCACGTAATGGACTGGGTTTTTTTACTGCATTTGTGCTATGTAAGTAAGCATCTGACCTGGCTGTTGGCCTGACTTCCTGAGGTTGTGTAGCTGACCCTAAATTAGCAGTACTGTATATTTGTGTCTGAATTCTTATTTAAGTATGAATTTTTGAATCATAGTCTTAGTAAGGCCAGGCTGATGAGAAAGAAGGTGTTAATTAGTGAATGTTATTTGACTGGACCCCAGAGATGGAAAGGAGCAGAAGTGTGGTCATACTGTGCTAAACTGAGCTAGCTGTGAAGCATTTAAGTAACACTGAAGTGGGGACACTTGGTTTCCCTTTCCTGCCATCCATAACCACATAGTTGCATCTTTGCCACAGCATTAGCACTAATCAAAAAGAGAAGGATGGTTCAGGGTCTGAACCAGCTAAAACCAATCCAGGGAAAGTAAGTCTCATCACTGTGATGTGGAAAAGCAGGTCATAGAATTTAGAAGTCTCAAAATCTGTAAAAGTAATAAAAAAGTAGGCTTGAAGATGTCATCATAATTAGAAGTCCAGGCATGGGTGCATCTTGGTAGTTCAGAATTACTGTTGTATTTGGTTTTAATGTATTTGTTTTCTAGTGCTTTCTGCTATAACTAATTTGTGAGTGACCTTTCAGTAAATTAACTTTTCTCACACATTTGCATTTGGTTCATATAATAGAATATTCTTTGTTGTTTTAAAATAATTTCTCAGGAATCCTACTTTATGAAAACCAAATTATTTCAGGATCTGCTTCTAAATGTCTCTCGGTAAAAGTCTTATTGACCATACTGATATTTCTGAGTGAATTATAGAGACCCAGTTGTTGAGAATTCATTCTTGTTAAATCATATTCCTTTAAATGAAACATATTTTATCAGCAATTTTGAAGTGGTGGGGAAAAATTTGATGCTTACTATGCAGTAACTAGGATTTGAGATAGTTTTTGGCTGGAGAAAGGGAGCTTTTGAAAGTAAGTGAAAACGATGTTAAGCTTTACTGTGCTTTATTTCAGGGGAAAAAATTACGGAGCTATTTAAGGTGAGACTGGTGAAGTAGAAGGTTGTTTAAGTAAGGCTTTGGTCCTATCAAAAACTTACTTTAAGAAAAATTTCAACTGCAGATACTCCCAGTCATAGTGAGAAATTAAATTTAGATTTAGACATACTAAAATTAGTAGTAAATGTTGTTTAAATAAGATACTCTCATCTTGCCATCAGGCCAGTTCTTCTCATGGGCTGGCAAGAATTGTTTCCCATCCTCCTCTTTGTCAGTTACCAAAAATTGTAAGGGAACAGCATCTTGTAAGCAAAGTCATGTATGGGAATGATTATAAACAATAATATATGTGGAGACCCTGTAGTTTAATTTGTATGTTTGCCAAGGGCCTTTGTTGTTAGAGCACCCTCACAAGTCAGCTGTAGTAATCAGTGCTGGGAAACCTTTTTATGTTGATAGTTTGTTCTGATATTTTTTTTTTTTTTAATAATTTTTTCCCCAGTATTATATAGGCAAAAGAAAATTAAAACACTACCTTTCTTCTTGAGTAGAGCAGTTTGTTGGGCTGAATACATCTGGCCTTTGACAGGCTTGCTTTTATTTGATTACCTACTGAGGATGTAGTGCAGGCGCGAGTTTGGTAAACATGCTGAGAGGGCAGTTTCCTTACCTCCCATGAAGAATATTCTCCTTGTTTTATGTAGAATTAAACTGATGCAGTTTCTCTCAGTAAGGACCTTTTACTAAGTTGTTAATTATTTATGTGAATTTACATGGTATACTTTTGTCAAGAAATGATTTTATGATTTGGTTTGTTGTGTTTATGTGTATATACTACCAAGAAGTGCTGGAGCTTAAAAGAAATAGGAGGCTTATTCTTTTTGTGTGTATTTGACATGCACATGATGCAATTACTCTGTATAGGTCTACTCAGAGAGGAGAGCTGGAGAGCATGAAGAATTCAGTGAAAGATTCATGGGCCTTGAACCCCATACTGCTTACATGAGCAATGTCTACAATGGGGCACAGGAAAGTCTTTGCCTAACCTATACACTTCAGCAAAATATATCTGTAATATATTTCTTTAACATTCCTCGTTATGGTAGTCATGAAAGATTTATATTGCTGCATCAGCTGTTTCTCTATTTTTCTTTTAGTTGCTGTGATTTGGTTTATTTTCCTTTTTTTTTTTTTTAAGGCAAAAAGATGCATAGCTAAAACAGTGATTTGCCTGATGAATCTTTTAAATGTCACAAAGAAATATAAATTGGACTTGAAAATTTGAGTTATGGTGTATTGTAGAGAAAAGGGGAAAAATGTTTTAAGGGGATTGTACTGCTCAGAGACATTCAGAGAGCTCTGCAAATCAATGCTGAGAGTGACGGACTCATATATCAACCATGACTCTGCACCAGCCAGAATGTAATGAGAACTTTAGTAATTTGGCTCTGCTATGGTTGAATGCTGCTTCTGGGTGAAATTTCATGAGCATGTTAGAAGTAAGACCAGGTCTCTTCTGTCTTAGCAGACAGAACTAATTTTAAAAATAGTAATACTTACCCTGGAAATAAAACTTGGTCGAACAGCAAACTGTAGCTGTACAAGTACATGAAAATAAGTGTATGCATTACTCTTCAGCCATTTATTTCCCCCTTTTCTGTTTTTGAATTGTCATTTCCTTATCAAGTAGATTTGAGGGAAGACCTGTAAATGATGAAGTTAAGAAAAGTATTCACAGGTAAATTATGAGAAACCGCTGAGGTTTGTATTGCAGGTTATTGGGATAATTCACTCTGTTGGGGATGTTAAAAAAGAAGACAGAAAGACGGAAAGAAAACCAACCTCGTGATATGTTTACTTTTTCCGGTGCTACTGTCTTTATGCCTCCCTACTGTTAAAAAGTGATGTGTTTACTTGGTCTTCTTTTAGCTATAATGTGAAACTTAATTATAGTCTGAGATACTGCATAGTAAAGAAGGGCTGTTGGGCTGTTCTTGTGATAACACAGGAGAAAAACCTCAGATTTGGACTGGGAAGTCTTCTTTGTGAAAATATTTTTAGACTTTGCTTTAAGAAATCTTCTAGTGTAGTAGTACATGTACACTGCATTCTAATAAGGTTAGAATGACTTCCAACAAAGTATTTTTATTGTTTACCAAAACAGATCATAATCAAATGACGTTTGCGTGGTGATGACAATCCATCAGAGAGCCTCTGGAAGCCTTATGGAGGAAGAGGATTGACTACTGTTAATAAACAAACAATGTTTAACTCTCAATTTCCTAGCTTTTATGTTGCCTTCCAAATCATGCCTCTGTTTTCAGAAATCAGAGGTTTGTCTAAGGACGAGCTATATTTTTGAACATGGGCAGAAGGTGCCATTGGGATGGGAAATCACTTGGATGAATAATGGGAGGTGGATTGCTGTTTCCCCTCTGCCCCATATTGAAAGCCTCTTTCTCTGGTTGCCAAGATATATCTTGTTCCCTTTGGGTTTCAGTTACTGCTATTAGATGTCCAGATGGCCATAAGAAGTCACAGAGGGATTTTTTTCTTTTCTTTTTTTTTTTTTTTTTTTTTTTTCCCTGGGCTAAAAATTAGTATACTTCCTTCCATCCTTTCATATATATATTTACTTAAAGTTCTGCTCGAGTAATCCATGCAGAATCCTTTCCCTATCTCCTTGCTGCTGCAGTCTGAGATCAGCTCAGGCACAATGGGAAGCTGACTTTTGTCCTTCAAGTTTAAAAAAGGTCAAATTTCTGAATTAAACCCCAAATCAACAGTTTTCAATCCAATTTAAAACTAGTTTACATTTTTCTATAAAACAGCTCTTTACAATTATTTTAAGAAATTATCTCAGCATTTTCAACTGTTTTTCATGTATTTGTTTTTCCCATAATAACATAAATTTTGAGATATGCAATGATAAAAAAATGCTTCATTACAGCATGAACAGATGGCACCGCAGTATTGAAATGACCTTTGAATTGAAAAAAAAAAATTATGCAAGAACTTTCTGACTTCCTGTTAGCTTTGAAAGTAGTTCATATAAGAGAGTCTGTTCCAGCATAGTTTGCACTGAGTACTGGGTCCATGAAAAGATTTCATCTCGCAGTAATCCTCAACTAAAAATGTGTAGCAGGGTGAAATCACATTTCTTGAGGTCTTATCTTCCTTGCTACCTGTCTGTGTGATACACATCATAAAGATGGGCAGGATCTATCCTGAATACCTCCCAGTGCCAGGAGGATGAGTAGGGGAGTCCTTAAGCATTGAGCTCAATGACTAAAGTCCTAGTGCTTCTAGGACACATCACAGTCTCATGTCTAACTGATAAGCTCTCCCAGTAAAAGAATTGCAGGATAGTGATTATCATCCTGGAAAACTCCTGATTAGTTGCCCTTTCCCATAGAGTAGAACAAATCAGTTTGGGGGGAGGGAGGAGATGTTTGGCCTTTTCATGCTCATTCAAGTTGATTTTCAATATGGAGGTGGCATCTTTGTGATGAAGTGATAGACATATTGGGAAAAAACCCCCATTTCAGTCAAAATGCAGAGGTAATTAATGATGTAAGGAGCAAATGTCTCTGTTAGACAACTGTTCAGCACATTAGATGAAAACATGAGTGACTTGGTAGGACAGCAAGAGCCATGGCAGAGGAAGCTGTTGGGCTTTGACAGCTTGGATGAAGAAGGTTGTTAAAAGTTCTAAGTAAGAATTTGAAATGAGGAATATTGAATATATTACCAAAAATCACCTTTCCAGTAAGCGATATTTTTCATTCCGTCTTAAAATTAATTTTTCTTGTACTTAAGATTTCTTAATTTTAATGTTCTTTATCTTTTGTGTTTCAGAATCAATCCTCCTAAGATCGTTAGTTTTCCATATTTTGTCTGTATAGCATCATTTTGTGACAACTGTCTGTTCCATTTGTAATATCTGTTAGTTGTTCTTAAGGGGTTCATGAGCTTGTTAGTGTCCGCAAGAGTACATGCAGTTACCTGAATGGTCAGGCTTGTCTAGAGAGGGTTGGGTTAATGTGTCAGGGTCTCTGCCTTGGCTTCCTTCTTTTTTTTTCTTTTTTTTAATTCCAATCAGACATTGCTCTACAGACTTTTCACCTGAGAATTATATTAAGAGGTATTTGGACCTGATGTTCCACAATAATCATAGAATCATAAAAGATTGGAAGAGACCTTTAAGATTATCAAGTCCAACTGGCCACCCAGCACTACCACTGCAGCTGCTAAACCAACTAAATCATATCACCCAGGGCCAGATCCAGATGCTTCTTAAACACCTCCAGGGATGGTGACTGTACCAATTCCCTGGGCAACCTATCCCAATGCCTGACCACCCTAACAGATTTTTTTTTTTTTTCTAATATCTAAGCTGAATCTCCCTGGTCTCAGTTTATGGCCTTTTCCTCTTGTCCTCTCACTGCAGGCACCATAGAAGGGACTGGCTCCCACCTCACTACCTGCTTTCAGATAGCTGAAAAGAGCTCCCTCAGCCTTTCCTTATAGAATGTGTTTTCTAAAACTTTCATGATCCTTGTTGTCCTTTACTGGACAAGCTCCAGCATCTCAATGTCCTTTTAAAAGTGTGGGACACAAAACTGAACACGGCACTTGAGGTGCAGCCTCACCAATGCTTTAGTACAGGTGAATGATCACTTCCCTGGTCCTACTACTATTTTTGATACAAGCCAAGGTGCCATTGGCCTTCTTGGCCACCTGGGCACGCTGCTGGCTCATGTTCAGCTGCTGTTGACCAGCACTCCCAAGTCCCATTCTGCTGAACAGCTCTCAAACCACTCTTCCCCCAGCCTGTAGCTCTGGGGTTGCTGTGATACAAGTGCAGGACCTGGCACTTTGCCTTACTGAACCTCATGCAGTTGTCCTTGGTCAAGTAGCCCCTTGATCAAGTCTGTCCAGGTCTCTCTGTAGAACCTTCCTACCCTTGAGCAGCTCAAGATTACCACCCAACTTGGTGTCATCTGCAAATTTACTAAGGATGCACCGAATCCCCTTGTCCAAATCATGACTCGAGGTGTTAAAAAGGACCATCTGCAAAAGTGAGTCCTGAGGGACACCACTGGTGACTGGCTGCCAGCTTGATTTAGCTCCATTTACCACAACTCTCTGGGCCTGACCATCCAGCCAGTTTTTTACCCATCAAGGAGTCCATCCATCAGCCAGTTTATCTAGGAGGATGCTGTGGGAGACAGTGTCAGGTGCTTTATTGAAGTCTAGGTAGACTACATCCACAGCCTTCACCTCATCTATTAAGCGGGTCACTTTGTCATAGAAGGAGATCGGGTTGGTCAAACAGGACCTTCCTTTTGTATACCATGTTGGCTTGGCTTGATCCCCTGGTTGTCCTACATGTGCCGTGCAATGGCAATCAGGATGATTTCTTCCATAACCTTGCCTGGACCCGATGTTAGGCTGACAGGCCTGTAGTTCTGCGCATTTTCCTCCTGACCCTAGTAAGGCTTCATTAATAACTTGCTTGACCTTACTGCTACTTGAAAACTCCCATTACCACTAGAAATTGCCTGGATAAGTTAAAACTGGTGAGGGATTTCATCCATCCTAGTACCAACCTAATTTTTAACCAGTGTATGCCTAATCTTGAAAATTAAATTTAAGGATCATATTGAATGTCTCTTCACTGCGATCTGTGGAGGAGGCTGCACTGTCCAACTCTTTATCACTGCATGTGGAAGCCTACATTGGTGCTGCTGGTGGTGCTGCGCCTGCAGATTTTCTGTGGATTTGGGTGATCTCCCACGGAAAAGGAGGTGATGGCCAGCCCAGAGGATCACTCCTTGTCCTTGACGCTGTTAGTACACTTCCCAGTGGTTAATTTGTCATAAGCCAATGCCTTGCTGACCTCTACAGAGAGCTAATACAATGTGCTTTTTAGGTTTTAGTGAGAGATGGATGCCACTTCCCACTTTACTGTTCAGTTGCCTATGATAAAACCAAGTGTGTCAAGCCAAAACTAAATGTGAATCAGGCTGTGTCAAGAAAAGGTGGTGTGTGGGGGAAAGAGTTGACCTATTCCCATTTGTTTTGTTTTAAGAAACACTGCTAAGGTCTGAAAGATTGCAGCTTGTCAGGAATCTATCTTCTGTTTCATCAGCGTGCAGTTGTTTGATTTCCAGTCCCTCATGTTTTGTGACAGGCTCAGAAGAAACTAATGCTGCTGCTGTGACTGCTCAGAAAGGAAAAAGTAAAGGGATGTTATCTAGAATTGTATTACAAATACGCTTTCGCGTAAGGACCCCATTATGTTGTTTACAGCTTTTATCTTCCACCATGTGCTTTCCTTTTTAATCAGACCATACCTAATTCAGTTTTGGAGGTTTGTTTATTTTATTCAGCCTCTACTGCAGAAGATGATTAATGAACAATATTTGTGGATTGTTTTGTGAGTTTTTTGTTTCTGTTTTTTATTTGTGGTGGGGTATTTCTTTTTGTTGTTGCTGTGTGGGGTGGTT
>NW_020955841.1:435243-464186 GCF_003031625.1 Empidonax traillii
TTTTTTTTTTTTTTTTTTTTTTTTTTGCCTTTCCCCAATCTATTTGGCTTGCTGATGCCTCCCAGGAATATTTAGCCTTTCAAAAAGTTTGAGCATAAAATATATATGCAGATGTTTGTTTTTGTATGTTTTAAATTAGATGTGTACGGTATTTAGTATTCAGATGCAATAGTTGGTTTTGGGCGTGTAAAATTTAATTATAAGGCAGATTGTACTTGTCTTCAAAAATTGAGTACAAACCAAAAATCTACTGTGTTTCTTTTCTTCTCCTACAATAATTATTGCAATAAAAATTCAAATTCATAGAATATTTGTCACGCAAACAACTGTTCTTGAAGTTATAATTCATAAATAAGGACAGCAATTAAATTCCAAACAGCCTCTTGGCAAATGCAACAAAAGGCAAAATGATCTAGTTTTGTAATGGGGAGTCTGTTGCCCTCCAAGACAAGCTTAAGAAGAGATAATGTGCATATGGGACTGATACAGAGGTCACATAAGGAGGAATCTTTTAATTTAATTAAAAGCATAATTAATCCTAGAAAGATTGTGTAACTCTCTATGGTTGGATTTTATGGGTCTGCACTGTTTGCAAGCCAAAAAGTAAATGAATTTTTGACATTTAAAGATGAGAAAGTATCACTTTTTTTGCCAAGAAACTTATCTGATGGAGAAAGAATTAGCAAAATAATAAATGTCAATTTGCTGGCAAACACAAAATAGGCAATGCAACCCTTTGCCTCTTACAGTGAAAAGATAATGATAAAACCAGCTTTTTTCCCCACAATGACTTGTTCTAATAAGTTCTGCCTCTAGGATTTTTCATAGAAGAGTATTACATGTTTCTGTATTTGTAAAAGGCACTGTGTTTCAGTGGCTATATAAGGGTTGAAGCATGCATCTTAAAACATGATATAACAAGAACTTAACAAAATAATGTTTGCATTATGATACTGCCTTGCATTTTCTGAGAACCACCCGAACAATATAATACGTTTAACAGAAACAATTGCCTATGATGAAGTGACATTTCTTTTGCTTGATGAATCTTCATTTTATCAACTGTTAATGAACCTCAATCTGCACTTCTCCAGCTGAGAAGAGAGAAGGGATTTGTTGTTTTACATGGCTGGAACACCTTAGCTACTGTCATGCTACTGGTTCAGCATTTCTTGTAATTGGTCTGATAGCACAGGGTCATCCTTTATGAAGCTGCTCTTCATCACCTCTGTCTTGCTAGAATGACGTTCATTTATCTATCTATCATAAAATTACTGGACCAGCAGTCTGAGACACTGATGGCTTATTTCAATATACAGCCATCCTGAGATGTAATGAATTTTATTTCCTGAATTTCTCAGATGCAGGAATACTGAAATAATGATTAGCAAAATCGGGATGGTGCACATTTGTTTTTTATTCGGTAACTTTTTAGGAATGGTATTTACATATTTTGCTATAATGAATGGAAGAAAGTTGTTTTTTCATGTTCTAATGTTGCATCCTGATTGCTCAGAAAAGTATCAGTTGAAATTGATGCTGGACACTAATAGATATTAAGACTGTTCAGAGTAATTTACCAGGACTATAAAACAGACTCAGGAATCCAGTCTTTAACAGCATCCTTAACTTGTTAGCATGACTCCACAGTAACATTGGCTTTTGTGTCAAGTCACCAGTATTAAGCCTGGGTTCCTGGTATGGGGTGAATTCACTAAAGGAAAGGACAAGTTCCTCATGGGCCCTGAACTGATAGAATTGGGTGGCCTCTTCTCTTCCCTCACATTGTGTTATGTGCTTTTCCAACTAAAAGAAATTATTCTAAGCTTCTCAGGTCAACAAAAAAATGTGTTTCTCTTCTGCATCACCCCTTTTCAGGATTTTCTGACTGGTTGCTCTGAGTTTTTGCATTTGCAATTTTTATTCTGTGTCCAAGTATAATCTTGTATTGAAAATCATAGACACTCTCCATGGTCTATAGTAACCGAAGCTATTGCAGATTCCTCAGTCACTGTTTACAGCATATAACAGTTTACAAGAAATGAAGCTATAGTGTGGTTAAGTCAGTTCATCTGCTCATCTGTTTTGGGCAATATTGAAAGTATATGTAAGCGGTTGCAGAGCCTGGTTAGACCCTAGTAGACCATAGGATCTTATAAAAATTGATATGTTGGTACGTTTGCATAATCTTGCATATAAAACATGTAGTAAAGAGAAAGATTGATAGATCATAGTAAAACAAGAAGCCTAATGATTTTCTTCCAAGTACCAACAAGTGTGTAGTAAAGAAGGGCTGCTTGGTCATGTCAATGCTTCTCTTTCCTCTGTCAGGTTCACGTTCAGTTGACATTTGCTCCTGCATGCTTACTTGTTATATTCCACTTGAACACCTCTTTCTTCACTAATTAAGTGGGAAGAGGAGGAGCTCCCTCAGGTATAGGAAAGAGAAAGGAATCAGAAGCTGTGCTTTGCTTTTAAGGGAAGCAGGAGCATAGCCTCTTTTGGTAACTGTTGGTTTCACAACAACCATCACGCAGAAGGAATGCAGATCAGTTACCTCAATATGCCTGTAATTTCTTCTCATTCAAAGGAGTCCAAAGGGATACAGAACTAGATGCTCCCTTGTATATTTTGCCAAACCCAAATATAAAATATTATAGCACAGGCTTAGAAGTGAACTAATTACAATTTGAGAAAAGAATGCAAGAATAAATTGTGGGGGGTTGTTTGGTGGTGTTTTTTTTTTTTTTTTTTTTTTTTTTTAACTTGCCTTTTGCTCTTCAGGTTTTGGGGTTTTTTTGAATCTGCCTACAGTGGACTTTAGCTGACCTTCCTCAGTCCCTTTTCCCACCTCTTCTTTTTTTCATTCCCACCTCATATCTGGGGGTTGAAAATGAGTCTGTGTATTCAACATGCCACAAAACTTGTGTACACGTTTCTGTGTCAGGAGAGAGTTTGGAAGAAAATAAGGAATGATTATGTTGTGTTATAAAATGGAGCCCGGAATTTTGCACAGCAAAGCAATTTCAGTACACAGGAAGATCACAAGTGTCACATTCGCTGAGGTGCTGCAACCCAGGCTGGTCTTCAAACAGATTGTATGAGCTACAATATTTGTAGTACATGCATGAATATTTTTTAAGGTCAGGCAGCAAAGCAGGAGGAGATCACATTGAAGTGAAGACCAGTAACAACCAAAGAGAGAAGGATTTGACTAAGTATTTGAAAGCGTTGCTTTCTAGGTAAAGAAGAGACCATTTAAATGATAGGTGACTGTTGTAGGGGAAACACAAAATAATAAACAGGCTAAGGAGAGAAAAGAAAAAGCAGAGCATAGCGTGCAAAAAATGGGTTGTAAGAAGAGCTATCCAAGTTACAGGTTATGATTAAGGGTGTTAGAAAATAAAAGACAGGAAACAAGAAAGGGTACTAGATGAGGTGATGAAACTGAGAAGGTGGCAAGGGCTGAGGAGAAATATGATGTAGCTCTAACAAGAGAGGTTGTGAAAATAAGACAGATGTTCCTTGGTGGTTTCACATGGAAGTGGTAGGATTGCTTAGTAGATTTCTGTGTTAGGCCATTCTTTTCCAAACTCAATTTACTTACACACTCAATTTACTTGCTATGTAGCGTGTGTTCTGTCAGCATGGTTTGAGTTCTAAAAATGCAATGCCTTGATGCACTTAGAAATGCTATTGAAAATCCTTAAAAAAGTCTATTTGAAGGCTGAGAAAAACTTAAAGCTCAAAAGCACATTTTAAAGTGTAAAAATGAACTTTGCTTGTAAAATATGTGAGGAGAGCCATTTTTAAAATCTCTATGCTTTCTTTGAGCTTCATCTTTGTTCTGCCTTTATGAATTCAGATCCCTCGTGTCCTTTCCTCCTTCCCCTATTTGGCTTGCCTCTTGATTGTTTCACAATTTATCTTTGCTGCCCAGGGAATCCAACTGTCTGGGGCTGGTGACTTTATCCTGCCTTGGTGTCAAGGTCAAAATCTTTTAATTTTACAGGTAGAGTGGGTATCGTGACCTCAGGGTCTCCTGCTGTACATTTAAATCCTGTCAGTGTTCTCAGAATGACAATGTCTGAGGTTTATGTCTGTCAGCTGCTTTATTGGGCTCTTTGGTGATATTTTTTGTCTAATTTCTCTTGGCAAGAATATAACTATTTTCTTGTTAACACTGAGAGTCTGTGACATTAAAGACCCTCAGATAAAAAAAATGCTTAACATTCTTATTACAGTTAAACTGAAGAGTATATTTACAGAAGGTGAAAACAATTTTGGCAACATAATAGAGATAACTTTGCTCTTCTACATTTTCTGCATCTTATCTTTAATCAATAGTTATGCTAAGGTGTCTTGTATATATTTCCATTCATGGAAAAGTCATTGCAATAGAGAAGAATTCACACTATATTTTGCATCTACAAGGTTTGGGATTTTAACAGGAGATTGAGTTTCCTTCAGTCCATTTTTGCCAGTATAGAGTACCTATGCTTTGTGATTGGATTCACCCATCTTTCAGCAATGAGGTGTAGTAGGAATGTAGACTGAAACACACGATCTCCTGTGTGTTTTCAGTATTGCTTGGATGTTAGCAATGATTCTGATCAGTATGAATTCACTGGAACAAATGCAACAGCTCTTTTGCTCTAACATATTAACATACTTCTATGTTATCAAAAACTAGAAGGTAAGTAAACTAAAGAAAGTCACGTGAAAAGCCAGTTACTCCAAAAGTGGCAAATATATTTTCAGTCATGTATCGAAGTTGAGAGGCTAATGTGTATTTGGAGCAAAACTAGAAGATTTTTCAGCTAAAACAAGTTGTTACTGAAATAATTTATTTTGACATTTCTTCCAAGTCTTATAGGTTTGGTTTCTTGTTAACTATTTTTTAGACACATTTAACAGGTTCAATCATTGCTTTAACATGTAGAAGTGTTACAGTAAGCCTGCAAAAAACAAGATTCTTTTTTATCTTTATGGTCAAAAGAAAATATTCCTGTCCACCCTGAACATTTTTGAGATACTCTTGCCTAAATATTTCACTTCTCTCCACTTCTAGTCTCTGAACACTTTCCCCAAAATAGAAGGCCTAAATCTAACAGTCTACTTGGAAAATTTCAGCCAAAACAGATGACTGATATGGAAGAATAATGAGCCTCATAGCTTCAGTGGCCTCAGATCTATAGCTGCTGAAAAACCTTTCCTTTATCCATTCCCAAACTAATTTTTTTCTATTAAGCAAAAGAAAAGAAAACTTACAGATTTCTTAAAATTGGCTTGATAGTTACATTGTTGATACGCTGTTTGAACTGCAAGAAAGCAGTTATTTATCCATTACATGCAGTTTAAAAATCTACATTAGCAATTTATATGTGCCAGTTGACTGAATATTTTGAAATACTGCCCTCAAATTTGCATATAATAATGTCTCTTTTTCATCCTCTCTGCTCATAGTTTGTGAATACCAGACTGACGTGCTTGTGGAAACTAAACAAACTTCCACAGGCAGCATTATGAATTCACAGATCAGCCTTTTCCATTAGAAAGAAAACAAAAGGAACCCCCCTAAAACCCGATTCTCTTATTAGATTTGGTCTGTTGAAGACTTAATCTTTGGTATTGAAAGGAGATGTAGCAGTCATCATGCCAGATGAACATGGGAAACTGTAATTCTGAGAAAGCTGAAAAAGACTATTTGAAACAGGATCTGTGCATCCATAAAAACCCCAAATTCTGATACCTTATTCAGTTGAGTACCTGTGTTGACTTTTAAAGAGTGTGGCATGTTATTTCTGGTAAATTTTTTTTTATGTCTGCTCAGTTTTTAATAAGATAGATTACTCATGCTGTATGTGCAAATTGTGGTCGTACTCAGTGGTCTAGACATATGGGCATTTGTGTTGACTAAGCTGTTTTGTCAACTCATATCAACTCTGTCAGCAAAAAGTTTACATATTTTTATTGTGGTAGTATTCCAAGTTTCTCAGCATTCATCTACTTTTCTAATCAACTGTAAAGAAGATTGCTACAGTTTTTGAAGAATTATTATTTATTCATCTTCATTTAGGAAATTACCTTATCTGAAACTGGGCTGAAGTCGACATATAAATGAGCATCAAAACCCAGATGATAAAGAGAACCAGATGCAGGGAGCCTCCTACACTCCTAATGGCCTCCAAATGTGGGGTCTAGTACTTCTGGCTAAATGCAAGTCACAAATGAGGCTTTCACCACTGCTGTGAACAAGTAAATACCATTTACATAACAAAACATTGAATTTCAGTTACAAATTTTATGTAACTGTATTTCATATGTATTCAGAGGTAGAGACAAACAGCATTGTTTATTAAGAAACTGTGTAAAATACACAGTTTGCAAATAGTGCACTTCCAAATGCGTAGTGGGGAGTACTCTACTTGCTTTGTCTTCATTTAAAATAACCTTGATTGACTTAAATTTGCTTGATGCCTTAAGCGAAATTAACCTTTTTGAAGAGACGACTGAGTGTTTTGGTACATTGTTTTGCAGGCAGCTTTGAATGTGCTCCTGTAAAGCTCTCAGGTAATCAAATGGGGCTCTTTGACCAGCACCATTAGAATGGAAGTGAACCTGAGCTGTTCCCCGAGGATGGCTGGTTAGCTGGGACTCGGTGCCTGGCTTTTGAGTCAGAATACGAGTTTTGTGTTTGCTTTCAAAACATGGTTATTCTTTTTGAGAAATAGGGTTTATCTATTTCAGCAAGGTGCTTATGCTCAGATGCAACTGAGTGAATAGGTGAGAGGACTTGGTTTCTCAGTGTACCATCTGAAATAGCATTTCATGTCATGAAGAATTATTCTGCTTGTGTAATTCAGGTCAGTATCCTTTTAAATGGGCCTGTGTTTTTAGTATGTAGTCTTTAACTTTTTTTAATTAGTGGGTGATTAATACAAGATTCAAGATGACAAAGCAGGAGATGAAAGATAATAAACTGTTTTTACTGTTGAATTATTTGAAGTCTTTTGCATCTTTAAAACATTCCTATTTAATTTTTTAGTATTATTGAGTCCTTCAGTTTTTTTGCTATATATTTCAGATGAAAAAACTGAGGCAGAAATGTATTTGCTGAGTATATTGAAAAATCAATAATGCAAGCTAGAATTCTTGCTGACTCATCTCTTACTTGTTGGGTCACTGTCTTTAATTTTTCAAGAGTTTAATATGGAATTGTGTTTTGGTGTGGGGGATTTATTTATTTTTTTAATAGTGTATTTTGCAATATGCAGTCCTTCTCCTTTGGCTTTTTTTCCTTGAAATGCAGCAGTTTACTTTAGAGTCTCAACTCATTTTCTTGTAGCAGACTACATACAGTTCCACTTGAATGCTTAGAAATATAATATATTTGACTTGTTGAAATGAGGTTGACACATCATCAGAAGAAATTTACATCTGGTAAGTGACAGCAGCAAGCTTGTATTATACAGTTTAAGGAGGTCATAGGTTTTGTCACTATCCTTCATTAGTTTGGATAATGATATTGCAAAAAAGCCCCCTAGAGTATGCATAAAAAGGCATTGACCTCTTTGTATAATTCCTAAAAGAGTTTTTTTAGGCATCCTGGTCTAGTCAAGGGGCAGTTCTTGGGTCTTGTCACTTAATTAAAATGGAATGTAAATCTGAACCTCTCTGATGGTTTCAGTACTTTTGCACGCTCTGAGAACAAATGACAAATTTTGTCTAGGGCAACTTGCAAAGTGGTGGATGGGAATAGCTGTTTAGCCAGAAAAAAATTGTTAAGATTTTTTTTCTGTTTCTTTAAATAAGAGCGGCAAGGGATGCACATAATAACTGCTAACTGTGGAGGAATGTATGGCCCATGGACATAGGGAGAGCCTCAATTCCATACCTGAAGTAACATTTTTTTCACTTTTAAGATGTTTCTCTCCTGACTAAAATACACAGATTCTTTTTCCTGTGTATGCCCTAACACACAACCTTAATAACATTCATATAATCTTAAAATTAAAAGATAAAAATAAAAAAAAAAATCCTCATCTAAGGTGAGGTTTTTAGATCTTCTTAATAATTTCATCATAACATTTCCTACTGTGTGTATCAATTCATTGTTGTCAACCTCATTATTCTTAAAGGCTAAATAAAAGCAGGCAATATTTCAGAATGTCCAAACCCATATCATAACCTAAAGGTAACAGTAGAAGTACAAGGCCTGACTAAAGACTCTTTAAAATTAATTTGCAGGGTTGTGATTGTATTTGGTAGCCTCTGTCTGGGAGTCTTATAAATGCCTGGCCAATTGTTGGTTATCAAGGCTGTTGATACCTGCTTTACATTATCTAAAATATGTGCATGTCCACAAATGGCACTTCATCAATCCCAGCTATCCAGATGTTTCAGATATATTCTTGAAGTTTTTTGTAATTATATTTTCCACACTTGCGCTTGTGACAGTCAAACACGTATAGAACAGCTTGCTTATTGGTTACTGGGGAGATGTTGGCATGTATGTTTGTAAAAATATATCCTGGGCCTGGTGGGATAAAGCTTGTTCTATTTCTAGTTTCCCCAAACATGTCTTAGGAGATTGTTAGTTTGTATTGTCTTTTAAATTAAACTTCATCCCCCATTCTTACTGTTCTCAGTATTTTCTTTCCAAGCATATATAGCTTTGCATGCTATGGCTGCAATTGTTTGAAAGGACTGAGTTACTTTTTGATGGGATCAAGGTACTCTAAAAAGTGTGGTGGGTTTTGACCCTATTTTCCCAATGCTGTTATTTCACTGTTTTCAGTTTCTTTTTCCTGTCACAACACTCTCTAGTTATTCTGTCCTAAGAAAACGAAGAAAACACATCACTGTCTAGCTCTTTTTTTCTGTAACTTACTTCCTTTTCCCTTCTTTGGAGATCCTTTTTTTTTATATAATATTCGTTTTTGGCTTGGTTTCCTAAGGGAATATGATATGCAGGTGAGAAGGAAAGAGACCCCTTAGTGTTTTCAGTAAGGATATGGCCATCACAGTATAGTAATAGACATAATATAACTGAAACAGAGAGGAATGTGAACAAAAACCAAGGAGACATTTGTGAGTTTTGCTGTTTGTGAATTCTGTGTCTAAGAATTTTAAGTGCCAAAACACATATGAGGCACACACACATCATATTTATTACCATGGTGATGTTCGTTATGGACTTACAGAATGAATTAGACACTATTTATTTTTATTAGTTTTAAAAAAGGATGTATGGACCAACCTATTTACAAATATACGTGTGTGCGTGAGAGGAGATCTTGAGTAAACTGGGGCTCCCTTTTCTGTCCATCCTAGAGGCTGCCATTTAGCAGATGGGGAATAACAGTAACGGAAATTTGACAGAATTAGAAGTGAGAGAGAAGTGCAATCATAAAAATAATTTTCAAGACCTGTAGGGAAATATGACAGCACTTTTTCAACTTTTGCGTGACCTTTCTCCCGATGGATAGTTTTATTTGAATGAGATACAGAAGTTTGGGCCAAGCCCAGAAAAATTGTTTTCCCTTCAACTTAATATTTCTGAGAAAATTTTGTCATGGTATCCATGTGAGGGAATTTTATTACTCTACAGCATCCTTATGTGAACCTTCTCTGGGAAAAACTAACCTAAAATAGAAAAAAAAAAACTCCAAGCAAAAACATCAGTTTCAACACTTGCTGTTAACATATTAAACCCCCCAAAAGCCAAGTGCCTTAACCCTCACATAATTCAACTTCAAAAACGTGACTATATTAATATATTGTTAAATATTTTTGATGTGACATAATATTGTTATGAAGAGTTGTTATGGTTTTAAGATTGGGGAAAAAGTGTTATCTCATGCACTGACTTGCTGAATGGCCACATAATCTTATATATCTGCTTTCCTTTTTCTTCCCCATACTCTCATTTCTCCTTTTTGGGTCATTTCAGAAACTAATTTTTTGAGTTCCTTGTGCTACAAAGATTTGTACAAGGAGATGTATTAGCACACTTTTGGGTGCCATTAAAAAACTGTTTCCATCCTTATAAATCTTTTAAAATATCCAGGTGTTTTCAACAACTTCAAATCATGCCAGCAGAGGTCAGTTTAGTACCAATGGAAATTGAAACAGCAGGACTACACTTGAGGAGCTAGAACAAATGTGAAACTTTGTGTAATCAGACTAAATAAACCATGTATATAACTTGGTAGAGAGACATTAAAACCATTTTTGCTATTCCTACTTGATTTGAGTTTGAATCATTTTCTTAAAAATCAATGAACGAATAACTGCTGCTGGAATTTGCTGATTTCCGACAGTGTTTTCATTATCTTTTCCTTGAAGAGTATGTGAATGTGGTGTTTGCCACTTGGCAAAAAAAGTGCATCTTCATTACAAAAAAGCATAGAAGCAATAGGATATAAAAAAAGACTGATTTCTGTGATGTCTCACATTTAGAAGGAAACATTTGAACCTTATATAGGTACATGAAAGTCCTCAGGTTCTTCAAAGGCAGAAGTACTGGTATATGCATAAAGGTTACCTTCCACCTGAAGCTTTACATCCCTCCTACCTTCTTTCCTCCTGTAAAGAGATCTGCACTGACTTCTTTTGAACCACTGGTGTGCTTCTGAATTTCTAATGTTTGCCTGAGATCACACAGGGCCATAGTTATTCACTCAGGTAAACATGTCTAACATATAAAATCAGTCTTTGCCATTTTGATACATCCTGCGTGTATAGAATAACTCCATAGGTGAATCCATTTTTAAATTCTTGCATTCTAGGAAGAAGTAAATGACAGCATATATCTTCTCTTAGAAAGGTTTAACGTTTTTGTTAGATCAGTAGTGACATCTGTAGATGTTCCTAGTTTGCATTTGGTCACTCACAAGTAGAGTTCAGGTTACCTCAAACATTAGTTTTAATGGTATAATTAATGCAATGTAATGATGTAACTGAAGCCAGGGTTACAAAGTGCTGTGTTTTAAGTAAAGTATAAATATAAAGTCTATATGTTTAAAGTATAGGAGGAAACATAGCATTGAGAACATCCAAAAAAAATTTTTTTTTATTCAAATTTGTAGCACAGTCAAGAATGAAATAACATCATACATTTCAAGATTGAAAGATTGGACTAATGTCATGTTATTGGAAATTTTTTTGACTGTAGCAGCAGCAAATATAACAGATTTTAATTTGTCGTGATTTTTTTTTTTAAATCTCCTTTTCTTTGGAAGCTGTATCCTCCTCTTTCTTTTCTCTGTACTTCTACTTCCACCCTATCACATTCTGCATATTATGTAACTAAGGTGTGTATGATTTTATGCATTACTGAAATATATGCAATTAAATTACATGGAAATTCAGAGTGAGACCCTATCTTCTATTTCTCATCATTTCCCAGAGATTTTCTGTGATGATTTTGACTTTGTCTGGTATCTAAAGCTGGTCCAAGATGCACAAAACTTTGGGATTTCAGGTACAAATATTAGATGCCTCTGTCCATATTTACATTTCTGAAAGGTCTTAGTGACTTGTCCATGTTTCTCTAGAAAGAGACCCTGGATTAGAATACCATTTTATTCATTTCACTTTTAAATACTTTGAAGGAAAACATTTTCCCATCAGAGTATAATATTCCTTAAAATGATCTCTTATGAAGTTTGATAAAACAAGGAAAAAATTAATTTTTAATGTTTGGAGACAAAGTCTACTGTTTTTTAAAACCTACATTGGCAATTATGCACCTCTTCGCTGACTTTCTATTGTAAAGTTACCTTTGGCCAACTTATGAAAAATTGCTGGTTGAAAGATTGCTAATGCTTGCAGTATGCTACAAGTGTTGAGTCTCATTTTCCTTCCTCAATTTAGAGAGTAGGTGTGTTGATAAATCGTAGTTCAAAAAGCAGCTGGGAGCTGCTGCCTCTCTCACTTGTTCCTTTTAAGCTGCCACAGTTCAAAGCTTTGTCTCCTTTTGTCATTCCATGTGTTTACCTGTCTGCATTGCCACCTGTGGTTTTTTCCCTGGACACACAAGAAAAGAATACTTTTCTTGCCAACCTAGTTCCCCAGAGATGAATCTACAAGTCTTGGACATAGGACTTAAATCGTTATTCTTTTCTACTCAGTTGAACCCTTGAACACAAAAAATTTAACTGGCTTCTCTCCCTCAATATTTCATCACTTTCTTCCTCAGTTATACTCTTGCACTCTCTCATACTGGGCACCAGTCCTTCAAGGTCTGCCCTCACATACTGTGTCTTCATCTTTGCTTAAGTCTTAGAAACAGGATTGCTTGCTCAGAACCATTTGTGACTCTCCCATTTTATCCTCCACAGAGGACAAACCTTTTCTTTTCTTGACCGCTAGTCCTCCTTTGAATAAGTAAGGTTTTATCCCATAGAGATTATTTAGATTTTAACTCTTTATGTAGACAGCATTGTGTCTTTAACTAGCATGTCTTTGATTTAAAAAAATCCAGCAACAAGACTTCTGAATTAATGTCTTTTGTACTTCCAGTCATGGACCCAAAATAAGCCTAGGTCTGTCTGTGTTGTGTGATAATATTAGAGGAGGACTGCTATATTTTCTGCAGAGATGAAGTGAGGAGGAGCACCAAAACTGCCAAAACTCTTGAATTCCTGTTCCAAACCCTGCTATTACCTTCTGTATCTCATCAATTGGTACATAACCTAGAGATGCCCCTAGCAGTGCTCTGTTGCAGAGCTTTTTGCTTTGCAGAAGGTATGTCAGACGTATGGTGTGGTGCCTGTAAGATGTGGAAAATGACTCAAGAGGAGAACACATTGCAAAATTGGCAAAACTCTCAATGATATGGAAATAATTTACTATAATCATCAGGTTTTCTGATGCAATCACTTGATAATGCATACTTTGAGGCTAATAACATATAGTAACAAAGAACAGGAAACCACTACGTCTGTAAGTGGAAATCTTGCTCTAAAATGTACGTAAGCCCCCAGTGCATAAAATGCCCCACAGGATGAGAGGTGGTGTGTGGGAATTTCTTCTGCTTGTTTTGAAATAGGCTCTAATAAGGTAGGTGGTCTGAGAAACCAGACAGCTGCAAAGGAGTCTGAAGGTCAGAAGATTCTCAGGAGTTTGGCGTTTCAATGGAAACCTTGACAAGGAAGCATTTGTGTATGAAAGTACCTAGGATAGTGGTAGTGTTCCCAAATTTGTCCTGATGGGTAAAAGGAGTGTTGCACAAGAAAACACAAGACACTATTATGCACATTAAAAGACCAAAAGTCCCATGTTCCCAACAACCATTACACACCTGACCCCTTTGCAACTTAAAGGTGGTTTATTTCAGATGTTTGAATTCAGTATCTTCCAGTGACTGAGGCAGGAGCTGGTCTGTGCTTTTATAAATTAGAGGACCTACAAGGCAGCAATAACAATATATGACTTTTGTGGCTATTAAAGCTTCTTTTCTTAATCTTCATCAGTTATGTTTCAGCCAAAAGCCATCTTAATAGGGAGCTCAGAAAGCAAGAAAGCAATTCTAATGTGAGATAGAAGATTCTAAGTACATAGAGAATGTTTGTCTTTTTTTTATGCAGTGTGAGCTTCCCTCAAAAATGCAAGGAATACACATGCTGATGAAAATATGGAATGAAATGGGCTAAACGAAACCTAGTAGACCAGAATGCTGAGGGTATTTGTCTTTGCATTGCTTAATATTGTTAAATGGTTCTTCAGACTAGAATAGGAGGATATATGTGAGAAACAACCTCCTGTGTGTGGGGAGAGCAGTGGTGCTGGATATTTGCATTCAATTGTGCCCATAACTTTTCCCAACAAATAAACTTCAATGATACTGTTTAAGGGCAGGACAACAGAAAGAGAATAAGAAGACCCACTGGGTAGGAGGGCATTTAGAAGCGATGAAGGTGAATGCTTACAAATAGTGGGTTTCAAACAGGGTTTTCAGCAGTTGCTCTGCTCTGTGATTGGCAGGTTTTGTTAAAGCATCCTGACTTTTGAATTCACCTTCTCCAAAACAAAGCAACATGCATGGACCTTCAGCATTCAGAATTAATCTTGGTTAACTCTACTGGTGCTTGACATAACTTTCAGTGAGCAGTTCACTCTTCATTTCAGAGCAGGTATGGTATCAAGAGGAGCCAGGAACTCATTTGAGGTCCTGGGTTTTTCAGCTGTGATTTGAGTCAGAGAAACTCATATTTTCACTAAGGTCAAACCAAAGGTGAGCAAAAATAGGTACTCAGGAAGGTTGTCTAATGGCTGATGACTTCTAGCATGCATTTTGACACGATGTTTAGTTTTGGACCTAATGGTTTAAGCAGCTATGTTTTGGCCCCTGCTGTGCAGAATCATATCTATCATCTATCTGTATTGTCTGTAAAACAGTCTTTTATTATGACTTCTGATGCTCTTTAAGTAACCTTAATAAAATATGTCAAAGTCAAATAGATTTGACTTGGTTCTCCAGTTCACTTTAAGATAATGGCTAAACTAGTGATTAAAATTTAGCATTTTTAAAATGAAATAAAAAGTTACTATCCCAGCATTCTGCACGCCAGCCCATATCATTCAGATAGCCACTTTTTGAAGTGTAATTTGAAGTGAGACAGAAGTGATAGTATCCAAAATTATCTTGTGTAGCAGCTACAAAAGAGAAGCTGACAGACTTAACAAACTTTGGGGTGTATTCCTTATTGAAAGGAAAATTCTATATAGAAATCTGTGCTTTGAATAGCTTTTTGCCCTCTGAAGAGTAGATTTATTCCCCCCGTTCTGCCTAAACTGGTAAGAAAAATGACTTCATTTATATGAAGCTATACATGCGATGTGCTCCTCTTCACTTTTAGTTTCTCATTTTGCCATTAATATTTTTAAACAATTAGCTTTATATTAGTTTTATTTCTAAGGCAAGAACAAAGTGTTCTCAGTTTTTCTGTGTATGTAAAAAGTGTGGTGGCAAAAAAGACATAGACATTATGGGAAAAGATGACATTGTGCTGGAGGAGTATTCTAAATTGCATTAGAGGAGGTCTTCTGAAGAAAATCAATAGGACACTGTTTTCTTACTAGCAGTAATTTGGATGACCTTGTGTTTTTCAGCATTTGGTTGTATTTCTACCAAGATAAACAAAGCAAAGTCAAATCTGTTTTAGGACAGTGTCACTACTTTGATTATATAAATTAGTTATTTCCAGTATTGGATTAAATTAATAGGAGAAATCTACTGGTTTGATCCATCCTTTACCTGGCTATACAAATATGTGAGAAGAGATACAAACTAATAACAATGAATATAAATATAATCTAGCATTCTTTATGCAACAGCATTTGCAGACTGGAGACAAATCAAAGGGATTGCTAGAAAGAATGAGCTGTATGCTGGTTAATAAGAGAACACTCTAAAGCATTATCGATCCAGTAAACTGAAGGCTGTTTAGTTCATTCTTATCTCTCTCTGCTTTATGCCTGTTCATGGGTTTTCCATGTGTAAGCACTAGAAAATATTGAATTTCTTTTCCTTTTGAATTCTTTCAGAACTATTACATTAAGATCATCATCATTCTGACAAAGCTGAAGGTGCCAACTTCTCATCTGTTCATTTCATTAAAGAAAGAACAAGCGCAGAAGTTGTTCAATTTAGCTAAAACTTGGTTTAGTTAATCTAGTGAAAAATCTTACTTGAACATATCTGGACTTGTTTAAGGTTGACATGGGCTAAATCAGTATAAACTACATTGTACTGTTTTTATTCAGATCAAGTTATTTTTCCTCATCTTAACAAATAATTTTAGCACTAATTTCAAACCGGTGCATTTGAAAGCTGTGATGTACAGTAGCCTGGATTCAACTTTTCTACTTCAGTTTAATTCAGTACAGAGGTATGTCAGGTAATGAAAATATTTTGATTTTCTCATAATGTTTTTGAAGTTGAAATATCAAATTGAGTTTCATCTTAAAAAGGATGGAAAAGACAAAAAACAACTAACAACAAACGTCAAACCCCACTGAGTTGTTCCAAGCTGTGAGAGTGTAAAGATTTAGACATGTGAACAAAGCAGGTGTTGTTAACTGCTCTGTGGTAGCTGTCCATAACCATACTCGGGCACTTCATTGTTAATGAGCTCCTATTCCTAAAGTACCTAGTGAGGGTGTACAGACTGTTTTTTCCAGTACGAACTGATGCCCTCTCAACTTCATCTCTGATCACTTAGCTTTGTAATGCCATCTCTAATAAACATTTTAAAAAGTGTTTGTGCTTTGAAAGCATGAAACAAATAAAATACCCAGCTGTGCTGAGGTTTATGAAGGCAGTTTGAAGAAATATTTTCTGTTACTTCTGCTAAAGGTAAGAAATTGTGGGTTTTTTTGGCATCTCTTACTTTGCTTTCTACCTCTAAGCTGTTGGAGGTCCTACAGGGGGCATGGAAGTGGGTTTCTGTTTGAATCGTAGCAAAACCCAATTAATTTAGATATGGCTATCTTGTACAGCAGCCACCAAATTCCAAAAGTAATCAACTCTAGCCACAGTTAGAGGAATGGATGAGGTTTTAAGAGGAAGAAATTCAAGCTTATTTCCACAAGCAGTGAACTTATTTTCACAAGCACTGCTATAAATTAATTAGAAATCATAAGGATATTACTGAAAAATGCCTGAATATCCATTCCTGCCTTGAAATCCGTTAATATTTTTTCACTTACTTTTTGGTGAAATTTTTTTGGGTGAAAGAGTTTTAAACACTATTTTGGGAAGAGTATTTGATTTATCCATTTTGACTTTATTCTCTTTTGAGTGTTCTCTTTGGTTGAAAATTTCTTAGTTTTTATGTTATGAACAGCTCATGACTGGTTTCTAGACCATTCACAATGTCACGTGCTTTTATGTTTTCTTTCCAAAGGTAGGAGTCATGGTTTGTTTTCCATGCATATGACTTAAAGAGATTATCATCGCTGTCCTCTTTAATCCAGTAATTTAGTAATATCCCTCATATTTTAGTCCATATGGTTTACCATCATATTCCTTATGTATCCTCGTCTTTTTTTAACTACAACTGCTGATAAACAGAGAATTTTTTTTTTCTCAGCCATTACTCACTGTGTTGCCAGCTTTCTTGATGTGGTAATTTGGACAGTTATTTTTCTCACTTATTTTGCATTCATCAACATGGAAGTATATTTTGCTTTTGTTTTACTAGTGCATTTACTGTGCTCTTAAGTGTCTTATTGTATTCTCTGGTCCTGCACACCGTAGTAGCTTTATCTGCAAATATTATTGCCATTTTTACTTTATCTATTTCCATTTTTTCCCCTGTTCCACGTCACTAACAGTGCGAAAACTAAAGCACATGTGAGCTGAAAAGGTACCACTGTGCCTCTTCCTACAGCCAATCAAATCAAAATTGAAAAAATGGACAGAATTCACCGTGCTCCAAATCTATTGACTAGTTTCAGTGGTGAAATGTATGAGAGGGCTAAAAGTATGAAAGAGAACAAAGCTGCCAGCTTTCTCTTTCTCAATTCCAGAGTATGAAATAGGTAAATAAAATGGAAAATTTTAGCCTAAAGATTATAATTTCCCATATGTAATTACTATATTGCATAGTAATTTTTAAAGCTTAGAAAACAGTAGAGAGAGAATTGCTTTAAACAATGTCAGTTAATGAATTTGGACTTCAGGAATTGCTCTGTTTCCCATGCTTAATTTCCTGCATCAATTCAAAACCACCTACTTTTTGACATTCCATGTCTCTGAAGCAATTAACAGTGATATCCCAAACTACAGTTGTGAATTTAGATGAAGAATAAGCTTCAGGGACAGAAGAAATGTGAAAAAGCAGCTAAGATTCTGCTTTGCTGTTGATATTTCTGGTAGCTGAAAAAAAGAATAAGAAAAATATCTTCCAGCACAACTGTCTGAAAGTGGAATATTTTTCTGAACTTTCTGAGTGGCATCAGTAGCCATGTTAGAGTTTCCATTTGCACGTTTCACCTCCTTTTTCTACTACTGAGTGCACCCAGAAAATACTCTTTGCAGATCCTAGATCAGTTTACATCCAAGGACAAAGCAGATAAGCACAAATGCACAGGTACATTTGCAATGACTCAAAGCACAACTGAATGCTGTATGTGTGCATCACCCCGTTAACTTTTTAGATTGGAGGCATGTATCCACATCCAATAAGTTTCCTTTTAAGTGACAGCTGCAAAAAATATTGCTGCTGTTTGTGTCATTAATTAGGTTCTTTTATAGATTTAATCTCTGCTGCAGTTTCCAGAGAAGAAAATTGGTATATAACCTGTGAAGAGGAAAAGGGATCACTTACTTGTATTTCCTAAGGTCAACTCATGTGTTACTAACTCATTTTTTTACTGTAATTTCTCCTCAGTATAATGAAATTTTCCTGACTTTTTTTTTCTAATTTTCATAGCTTCTGAGATTGATACACATTTATTAAAACTTGCAGATTGATGACCTTGCCCAATTTAGTGAATGTCTTTCTTTGAAGATTATATAGCTTTGATAGCAGAAAATAGAAACTCTTTCTGTAAGTTGATTTATTTGCCATATCAAGATTATATGGTGGATTAGTAATAGAATGTGTTTTAAAACATTTATTATATTTGAGATACTGCTTTTGTCCATGCATTTTAGAATTAGTTCTAACTTAAAAAATTAATGCTGTGGTACACAGAAGATGAAAATATTATCAATTTGCTCCAAAGATTACAATGATTTTCAGTATTTAAAAAAAAAAATTATTGAATACTGCCTCTGTCAAACTGATTTAGTATTCTGAATTGGTTATGAATTTTGCTTATTTTTAATGTTATATTGTTGACTGTGTGTTAGCTATTTCAGGGTAGTTATCAAATAATTGCTTTTTCATGTGGCTGATTTAAGCTTCATTGGTAAATCACTTCAGAGCCTTTTTCTAAAGATTGTCAAGAATAGCAGTTCTCCAATTCCAGTTATAATCAATGATGTAGTTTCTACTGGAGTTTTTGCTGATAATGTTAAGGAAACTTTATCCTAAATATTTTTTTGTCCTTCTACTTTCCCTGATGCCCTTGTTACACTCCTGTTTTTTCTTTGCCATCCTACTTATTACAGTGAATCACACTGTGGTATGCAAAGACAGCCACTTTCTAGGGGGTGATGTAAATACATGGCTTCCCTTGATACCACCATGGCCCGTATAGTTTTTGTAAGTTATTAATGTAAATCTTGCAGGGGTACTATAAAACTGCACAATTACTTTAAAAAATTTTGGTTTCTCTTCTTCATGCGGGACTCAAGTCTTTGAAATGTTGTGTCAGTATAAGTGACAGTTTGGATATGTAATCTGAAGGATATTTTAAAAGGTGATTATGCTTGGACTACAAATTTGTGTAATCAGGACAATTGTCCAGCGAGGCATGGAGGTAAACTTGGTTAGAAACAGGCAAAGAGCTTGGGCATGCATGCTAGACAGAAAGTGCCGTAAGATATCAAAAGGAGCTTTTCCACTCTCTCTTCTGTCACTTTGACTGTTGCTTGTACTTTGGTAGATGTTATTACGAAGTACCTACTTTCCTCACATATCATAAAAAATTCTAGAAAATCCAGGCAAATATGGGGGCGTAGGGTGTTTCTTCTTTGTATTTTGTAGCCTCTCTTTTACATTTTTTACTTTGTGTACCAGTTCTGCCATGGAAATGCTATCTGTGTATGCTATTGATAACAGCTGGGCTGGCATAATTCTCAAGCGTCCTGTTATTTTTACAGCTACTTTACTGTTTTCAAAGAGGAGTTGGTATGCAATGACTTGACTGAAAATTTTTAAACCACACTGAGTCATGAAGATGAGAAAAGAGGGCTGTTACTTTTCTTGGGAGACGCAATCCTCTGACATCTTACATTGCCAACATGCCTGTGTGTCTCTGTTGTGGCGCTTGAGGTATGGAGAGAGATGAGCTTATTCATGGAACCTACCATTTGTGGTCATGAATTGTGGTCCTGTCTACAAGTGTCAGTGAAGGTGGTAGTTAATGCCACTAGTGATGGCGATTGCATTATAAAGGAAACTGAGAGCAACAGCTTACAGATATATGAAACAGGTCAGGGGATAGTGTGGGGATTTACTCTTTCTCCTTAGGGTTTATCTCTGATTTACAGAGTGATTTTCTTGTGCCCTTTTGGAAACCACTGGTGAGACGAAGGAGCAGAGGTCAGGACAAGCAAGCTGATGAGCTTGTTTCAGTCACGAGACTGAAGAGATCAGTACTAGTCTATCCTCTTCCCCTCATGAGGATGTTGAAGACCACAATGAGGTCTTCCTTCAGTCTTCTCTTCTCCAGGCTGAACAGACCAAGTGACATCAACCACTCCTCATACTGCTTCCCCTCAAGGCCCTTCACCATTCTCATGACTCTCCTTTGGACATACTCTAATAGCTTAATGTCTGTTTTATATTGTGGTGCCAAAAACTGCACACAATATTTAAGGTGAAGCTGCCCCAGTGCAGAGCAGAGCAGGACAATCTCCTCCTTTGACCGGCTGGCGATGCTTTGCCTGATGCTCCCCAGGATACAGTTGGCTCTCCTGGCTGCCAGGGCACTGCTGACTCATATTCAACTTGCCATCGACCAGGACCCCCAGGTCTCTTTCCTCAGTGCTGCTCCCCATCCTCTCATTCCCTACTCTATACACACTGCCAGGGTTTCCACAGCAAACCACGGAAAATCATGTTGCCATAAGATATCTAGTTCAAATTCTAAGCTGGTTGTGGGCATGGTGACTGTCTGCTCTGTTGTCAATAAGACCTTCCTGATAAATGTTGCTTGTTCAAGACTTGACCACTAAGTTGACTGAGGATCAGTGTTGCTTACTTTCCTATTCTCTGGGTGGTGATAGATTTCCCGTAGCTACAGTGTGACATTTGTGCAAAGCTGGATGCTCTAAAGGTAGTTGTTATTGTATTGTACAGGGCCTGCAGTTCAGACTGCATACCATCCACATGCACAACATGCAGCTCCCAGTAAAGCGCAGAGTATCTTTTAGGAGACTTAACAATGTGACTGACAGCTAAAACACTCCCCAGATACATCATCTTCCTCTGTGGTGGTATTTGATTAGACTTAAGAAAATAGCTGTTCCAAGGAACCACATTAGGTGAGTAAAAAGTCTGCAGGTTTGGTGTTGAACAGCACCTTTCCAAAAGCATGTGATCTGTTCTGACTGCAGAAGCCAGCTTGGCTTTGGTACGTCTGCAGTTGTAGTAGTTCTTAATAAATCTCCATAAAACAGTTTCAAAGTGTATAATGAATTTTCAACTACATGTGGGTGTTCTTGTGTATGCTACTCTTTCTGGCATCTGCTAATTATTCGGAGTAGGAAGTGGGTTGAAGGAACATGGATTTGGGATTAACTTCTTGCTGGATTATAGTTTGGCTTTGAAATGAAGGGAAGGATTTGCTTTCAGGTATGAAAGGAGCACTTGGAGTAAAGGTGTTAATGCGTTGCATTGTCCTTTCTTCTTATTTATTTATTATCAATGCCTCTGTACAGTATGGCTTTAGGAGGACCATGGGGCTGACTGACCTGAAGGGCTATCACTGAGGGCTCACAGCCACCTTGGAGAAGGGAGATTTCACTGCTCTCAGGAGGTAGGAGCTGTGAAGGACTGATTTAGAGAGAAGCAAAGGCTCCGCCTAATTTTTGAAAGCAGCTCCTTCTGATGAGGCTCTGACTTCTGACATGCTGTGCTCAGTGCATTCAAGACTTCTTGTGCATGGCAATTTCTCTGCTTTTGGATGAATGTTCAGAATAGAAAATAGGTGGAGGAGACATGGGGGTCACATTAGCTTCAGAAAGTGCTAAGGAGACAGGAGACAGTAGAAACTTTCTTAGACCTGAAAAGATATTTTTCTTGAGAGGCAGAGGCTCCCAGCACCGCAGCTCAGTGGGGTTCCCTCTCTGCAACAGCAGCAAAAATCCATTGATCACCTGGTCAATGGTCATGTTTCTACATGAAATACAAGAAGTTAAGTCAGAAACAGTATTTAATTTTCTTCTTTCCATCCAATGTCCAGCTTTTCATCCACTTGTACCACTGTGTTAAAATCTTGTATCCCACACCAGGAAATCTGGGCTTTAGGCTGTAGGGTTTAGAGGAGGTCAGCAATTCTCATGAGATTCCTGGTTTCTCTAGGGCAAGCACAAGAACATGAGAGAGTGAATCAAATGAGAAATTTTATGTTTATGGCAGAATGTATTCACTAATACCTTGTATTGGTATGTTGTTAGAGTCCTGTTTATTCTTTGCTGTGTTGTGACAAGATCGCTGTCCCTGATTGTTTGTTCAATGCTGCTGACAAAGTGGCATTACTACTGTGTAAGGATGACATTTGAGATTTTTCATCTACTCCTGCTTGACAGCACTGTGTTTGCTACTGTAGTATGCTATGGATCCTACTAAAATTGGCAAGGTTTGAATACAATATTTCTATAAAATCTCTTGTCAGTGGTGCTCAGTGACAGGACAAGGAGCAATGGCCATAAACTAAACCACAGGAAGTTTCACCTTAACATAAGGAAGGACTTCTTTATGTTGAGGGTGTCAGAGTCCCTAGCATCCCAGAGAGGTCATGGAGTCACACTCTCCGAAGACATTCAAATCCCACCTGGACATTTTCCTTTGTAACGTGCTTTTGGTGACCCCCCCTTGGCAGGGGTTTTGACTAGATATCTCCAGATGTCTCTTCAGACCCTAACAATTCTGTGATTCTGTGATCTAAAAAGTTTTGTCTTTTATTGTGTAGTGACATGGGCATGAACACCACAATAGAGGAGTGTCATCTTAAGTTGAATGACAAGAGCCCTCTTTGTTTGGAAAAGAAAATGTATCCATACCAGTGCAGTCCAATCATTCTATGTATGTGATTTAGTTTGTTATTCACATCTACTGATTTGCTTTGGTAAAGTGTTTTTCCCTCTGGGCTGCTATATAATTGCTCAGGTTCAGGGAGAGCTGAAAAGTCTTATAAAGCTTTTGTAGTGCTGTGTTGTTGGTAGAGGGGAGTTTTTTCACAGAGGTTTTTTGTTGGTTCTGTTTGGTACCTTTTTGAGACCATCAGCGGAGGAAGACAAATATCAGGATCAGTTGAGCCATTATCCCAGATAAATTAGAAAAGATAAAACAGCATTATAGGATAACTTTTGCTTAACACAATGCTGAAAGCTGAGTCTGCTCTCGGAAGCTCAGGCCCTCTCAGAATGGTGAGACTGAGCAGTCCTGATGAGCAGCCTGATCTGTAATCTATACTGAGGCTGCCATTGCAAATGTTTCAGCAACTCTTTCATTTTCTCCTTTGTTACAGTATTGCTGTTTACATTTGGATAATGTTATGCTGCAAGAGCTGCTGTGCATTTGTGAGTTCCTATATGTTTCAGTAAAGCTCTATCAACATAATTCATTATTATGACTGGGCAATACTAGTCAGAAGTGAAGAAATTTTAACATTTTCAATGATGCCAAGAGACATTCACCAATCTTTGTGAGTTATGGGTTCTGTTTCTAGCCATTACTATATTTATGGCAAAGAGATACATACCATCTTGTGTAATTCTTTTGCAAGCCTGAACTCTACTCTTTTCCAAAGTCAAATTGAAGTGAAGGATTGATCCTCTGTAGAGTAGCTGAACAGGATTAATGTTTATTGATGGTTTCATAACAACACTAGTGCTAAATAATATAGCTGCATTTAATATTTAATATGATTTAGACTTTTAGGTATGGATGGATCAAAAAAAGGAACCTGAGTACTTCTGTACCTGTAAAAAGCTCCTAGTATTTCTTAATTTTTAAAAGAAGATGCTTGCTTTATTTATGTGGGTTGTTTATTTAAAGAAAAAGAAAATCTTTAAAGAAAAAAGAATCACTTTAGAATGTCCTTGAAGTGAAGGATAAATACCAAGAGCAAAAACTAGTGCAGTTGTTCTGTGAGAATGATAATTGGAAATAAGGAAATGAGGAATTTTGGAGTCAGTCACAGAAAACACTAAATTAGAAGAACTAGGTAAATATAAAGTGTCTGAATACCTTCAATTTAATTTCCAACAAAAAAATTACTGTGAGAAAGTAAGTTTTAGTGTTTGTTGAATGTACTTTAGATTACAATGACTTTTTTTAACAATGCTATAAATATTTTTTTATTCTGTGTGTCTTCTTATAGCCTCAATTCCAGACAGAGTTAAGTCTGTGGTTCTTTGTAACCACAAGTCTGAATTTCCAGCAGTTGCAATTTCCTGAGCTTTTAAAAATTTTAATTTCTAACATTTGTTAATACCACCAAGATTTGATTTATAAGTTTGGCTGTTGCATGGAGTATAATTTCTTATTGAAATGCACACAGTAACGCTAAGCCAAAAACTGTAAACCATGTTGCTTTATGATCTGTTTAACGACTAGGAGGTGTTCTAAAAGTCTATGTCTCAGTATGGCAGAAATCATTCCTGGTGCTGCACTGCCCTGGTGCAGTACTGACCTCCTGGCCCCGTCCACAGCAGAGTCAGAGGTAGGATGGTTCAGCACAGCCACATTAAGAAAGTTCATTCTCTCCACATTAGCATACTGTCTGCTAGGTGTGAAATGCCAGAGCAAAACTGCAGCCCACCCTGGGTTTCCCTTCCCTGATTTATCCTTGGCCAGTCCTACAGATCCTTTTCATGTTTCAAACACTGAGTACCTTCATTCCTATCCAGCTACCAGTATCCTGGAATGAAAAGTTTGATTTGTATTTTTCTATAAGCAAATACTGCTTTCTGTGAGAAAAAGCAGAGCGAAGGAAAGGAAAATTAAAGGGAAAAAAAAGAAGATAAAAAATATTTATTCTAAGGTAGTTACGGAAAACTACTTTTCTACAACTCTGAACATAAATATACCCAGTACCAAGGTTTTAGGGTGAAATACATTTATTTTGTTTTTAATAGTGAAAACTTTCTGCTAATCAGAAGTGTAGTGTCCAAGGTGTTGGAGTACAAACATCAGCTGCGGCTTGCTCGTGCCACAGAGTGTTGACCACACTGCCAGTTCCTCTGCTAGTATAAGTCAGCTCCTGGGTGGTTTCCCTAGCTTTTCTAATTGACTTGTTCGTTGTGGAGGTGCTATGTCCATGCTTACAGAAAGTTGTATTTCCTGGCTTCCAAGTGCTGTCTAGAGCTCTGTGCTGCAGGGTTTTGGAAATATGGGACAAAAAGAGTTTTTTCTCTGGCTTCAGGAAGGAAACTGCTGAATCTGCCTCTTTGTGCATTTTTAATGCTACCAGGCACGACAGAAACATTTGTGAGACTTATCCATGCCTGCTTCTATTAACACATACATTTCAAAAAACACATATGAACCAAAATCAAGTCCTTTGTGATACTGCAGCATATTTTAAGAGTTGGTAGTTTTATACCATGTTGGTGCCAAACTACTGTCAGCATGCAAAGCAAAGAGCTTTTGGTTGCCTCTTTCAGAGGAAACTTCTAAACCTGTCTACCTGTGACCATTAGAAGCTGCTGGTATTGTTTTTTTTTTCACTGCTACTGTGCCTTTTCTTCTCCATTGTCCTTTTGTTCTGCATCTTCATATGTCTCATACTTTTTGGTCTCCCATTTCCTTTTTCACATGCAAATGCAACATTAAAATGTTGAAGGCTATGTGTTCTTTCCCTTCCCAGTCTGTTTTCAGGCTTCTGATAATTTTTTGTTCCCCTAACTCTGTCCTTGGGATTTTAGTAATTTTTTTCTACTTGTGCAGTTCTGTTTTTCTCCTATTTTCTATCATTCATGGACTGTCATAGCTCATCCCATAACACTGGCTAACCTTGTCTCACTTATCCCAACCTCCCTGCTCCCATCCCACACAACTACACCATGCTTTCCCAGCTGTGTTCTCAATGTGCCACTCCTGTGCTGAGCTGTGCTCCTTCAGCCCCTGTGCCTTCAGGGTGTGGGGGTAGAGGAAACAAAGCCTTCAGCACCCGGGTCTAGGGATTTTAGACAAATTTAGCATGTGGTAATTTAGTCATGGTATGTGACAAGTGGCCAAGAGACAAGGCTGGTTGTCTGCCCCTTATCTATGAGGAGAGGATGTTATGGGACTTTGGGTGTAACAAACCTGAGAGGAGGATGCACTTTCTAGTTTGTTTACCAGAGTGCCAAAATCATATTGGTTTTTTTGGGGTTTCTTGTGGGGGTTTTTTTGTGGTTTTGTGTGGGGCTTTTTGTTTGTCCATGTATGTCTGTTTTTTGTTTTGTTTTGTTTGAAGAACTATAGCTGGGAGTTGGTTAGACAAAACAGAAATGTGAATTTAGGATTAATCTCCCTGATTATGCAAATGCTTGTCACTTTATAATGGGAAGACTAAACCCTTAATTTATGTTTGAATACAAGTGTTGTATTGACCAGGTGGCCAAGAAGGCCAATGGCATCCTGGCCTGGATCAGGAACAGTGTGGCCAGCAGGATGAGGGAAGTGATTCTTCCCCTGTACTCAGTGCTGGTGAGGCCACACCTGGAGGGCTATGTCCAGTTCTGGGCCCCTCAGTTCAGGAAGGGTATTGAGGTGCTGGAGCGGGTCCAGAGAAGAGCAACCAGGCTGATGAAGGGACTTGAGAACAAATCCTGTGAGGAGAGGCTTAGAGAGCTGGGGTTGTTTAGCCTGGAGAAGAGAAGGCGCAGGGGTGACCTCATCACTCTCTTCAACTACCTGAGAGGAGGTTGTAGCCAGATGGGGGTTGGTCTCTTCTCACAGCAACTATCAGTAAGACAGGAAGACATGGCCTTAAGCTCTGCCAGGGAAGGTTTAGGTTAGATATTAGGAAGAAATTCTTTACAGAGAGGGTAATCAGGCATTGGAATGGGCTGCCCAGAGAGGTAGTGGATTCTCCATCCCTGGAGGTTTTTAAGATGAGACTGGATGTGGCACTGAGTGCCATGGTCTAGTAACCGCGGTGGTGTTGGATCAAGGGTTGGACTTGATGATCTCAGAGGTCTTTTCTAATGCACCTGATTCTATGATTCCATTTCATCCCTCAGGTTTCCTTAGAACCATCACAATCAAATTGTAAATGAGAGTGAAGAATATGTAATTGTCCTATGTTAAGTGGACAAATGGTTTTTCTATGGGAGAATTGAAATCATAAAAAATCATAAAATATTTTGGGTTGGAAGGGACCTTAAAGATCATCTAGTTCCAATCTCAGTTCTAAGGGCAGGGATACCTTCCACTAGACCAGTTTGCTCAAAGCTCTGTGCAAACTGGCCAGGGATGGGACATCTGCAGCTTCTCTGGATAATCTATTCCAGTGTCTCACCTCTCACAGCAAAGAATTTCTTCCTAATGCCTAATTTAAACCAGTCCTCTTTCCATGTAAAGCCATTACTCCTTGTCCTGTCATTACATGCCCTTGTAAATAGTCCCTCTCCAGCTTTCTATAGGTCCCCTTTAGGTACTGGAAGATGGTAAGGTCTCCCTGGAGCCTTCTCTTCTCCAGGCTGAACAACCCCAACTTTCTCGGTTTGTCTTCATAGGAGAGATGCTTCAGCTCTCTGACATCTCTCTGACCCTCCTCTGAGCTCTCTCCAACAGGTCCATGGCCTTCTTATGCTGGGAGCCCCAGAGCTGGATGCAGTACTGCAGGTGGGGTCTCATGAGAGCAGAGTAGAGAGCGAGAATCCCCACCTGCTGGCCATACTTTTGATGCAGCCCAGGACACAGTTGGCTATCTGGGCTGCAATTGCAATTTTCCAGGTCATGTTGAACACCCCCAAGTCTTTCTCTTCAGGGGTGCTCTCAATCCATTCTCTGCCTAGCCTGAAATAGAAATGGATGAGAATTTTTTTTTTAACAGAGAAAAACTTTGCAAATATGTTTTACTGTGTCTTTTATAGTGTCTCAGAAACAAAAAGCTTCTAGGCTGCTGTGTATTTTGAGACAAGTGAGGACTGAATGTTAAACTGCCAGAAGTCATATTAATAAACAAAAGCATGGATGATGCTGGGAGAGTTATAGTTAATTTTGTACTTCTTTCTGTAACCAGGAACAAGTATTTACTAAGGTATGTATAAATCCTATCTAATAATATTTATGAAGAAAATGGTTGCAGATAGTGAAGGATTATGGCTGGAATATGAATGTTCAGTGCAATGAATATGAGATAAAAGCACACTAGTTTTGGGAAGATTTTGCCCTGCTTTGCCATGCAAGATGGAGGATGTGTGATGACTGCATAGATAGGGATGCACCGGGATTTGTGCCTCCCTCTTTGCCGCTTCCCTTGAAAAGGATTTCAAACTCAAATGGTCTGAGGCAAAGCAGACTGAAAAATGCTTTTAATAGCAGTCATAATAAAAGTGATATACAACAAATAATAGTTGGTTACAAGGGAAGAGTTAAGGGGATTAAGTTTATTTAGCCCTTGTTGACAGCTGCAGGTTGCTCTTAGGCTGTTGCTCCATGGGACAGAGGCAGACAGCAGAAGGGAGCACCCTTGGACCTGGGTCTGTCCCTGGAAGGCACAGGCCCTCATGTGGCTGTGGGTAGCTTTTTGCAAGGTTCTTCTTCAAAACCTCTTGCTGCTGGCAGCTCGTGATCAGGCTGCTCTGCTGTCCCCTTGCACTCTCATGAATCCCCCAAGGGAAGCCGGCCCTGGCTGCTGTGCTGTCTGTGAGCCTCTGTGGTGTGTGCGGTAAAATATGTAGTGTCTCAATTTAATTGAGACAAGGGTCCTTTGCTGAGGATGGATTAGGAGAAAAAGACCCAAACCTTTTTTTTTTCTAGCAATTATAGATTCGAAATTAAGAGACTCCGATTGAAGGAAAGCAAATTATGGAAAAGGGAAAAAGGAAAAAATAACAGCCCTTTATTAAGTATGTGTGTATTAACGTAACACGAGGGAAA
>NW_020955842.1:0-16975 GCF_003031625.1 Empidonax traillii
AACACAAGCATGAAACACACCAAAGAAAACACACACTCCTACATACACGAAGAAGGACAAATTCGATCCATATTTGCCTGAAATTCTTTGGCTTAAAATTAAAAGCCTCAAAAAGAACACAATTTAAAATTACATTGTGGTAACGTTCTTTATTCAGTCACCACCAGATGGAGTAACACACCAGGAAACATGACCTTAATCTCTGAGGCAGAGAGACTCAACCACTTATTTAACAATGAGGAGGAACCTGTTTTCTTCTTTCAGCTGTGGTAAAAACCTTCTTGCTGCCTCTGTGCAAAGACTGCCTAGAAGTCAGGACTGTAGTCCAAGCCTACTATTTATGCAATTTCTAAGTTTCTGAAAGTTCTGAAAGTTGGTAGAATAAGGTAAGTGTGCAGTAACTGAAGGAATCAGCATCTTTCAAATTTTCTTGTGCTTTTCATGCAGAGTTCATAAAGATGACTGTAACACTTGCAGCCTCCTGAAAGTTTCCTGACTGTATTGCACAGCCTGACTTTACCTCTCTCTCACCTGTCTTCAGATGGGAAACACAGTCTATCACAGAATTTGTCAAAGAACAGAACTACGGGTGGCTTGCAGACAATAGGGAAGAACACATATTCTTCTGGGCTACTTTTGGTAGGTTTCTCCAATATTAGGGTTAAACCACTCTTCTTTTGCTGAAGAATTCTGGCACCGGAGCGCTCTCAAGGTATGTTCCACAAAAGCATATACTAAAAAGTAAAAAGGTTTTGGAAAATATTAAACTCTTCTTTAAATTCTTTTGCAATGATTACAACTAATAGTTCTGTATCTTCCAGAAGACACAGAATAATTTTACTTTTTCTCCTTTTTTTCAGTCTAGAACTTAGGCAACTCTAGAAAGAAAACAGCCCAGTGAAATAAATACACAACTTTTATGTTCGCTTGAGCTTTATGGGTCTGCATGTTGACCAAGAGTTTTTTTCCCCCCTTGTTGTGTATCTTATCGATATTATTAATCCTAAAAGCAGGTGGGGCTGACTGTTGTAAGGGATAGTTTTTTTCCCACCACAGCCTGTTACAGATCTGCTTTTACAAGTTACTTCATTAACACTTTTAATCTGATTTCAGCTTCACTCAGGTTTCTCACGGCAAAGCTGCTGGAACATTTGTCTGCATTTTAAGAAAGCCGTCTTCAGCACATTCATAAGTTAATACAGAAGTTAAAGCTGACCCTAGCTGTGATAGGCCTCTCACCAGTCAAGCACCACCCTTCCTTTCCTTCCTCTCAAACAGAGCAGCTCATTTGTCAGAACGTACCACTGACACACCTAAATAACGGCCATGGCTGAAAAATCCCTACTGCCTTTGTATCCCATTTCACTCGCATCCCCGGTCATGGGACAACAGAGAAGACTCAGTCTAGTAGCACACTACCATAAAGCATTTGCAAAAGCTAAATGGTATCAGCCTTCAACCCAAGAGTTCTTAGTATAGCTTAGGTCACCTATCAAAGCTCTTTCCTTGAGGCTGCAGGAAGTCTGAACGCTCCCACTGCTTTTCTGAAGTGCTCTCCCAACCCCACCCCCAGCCCCACAATGTCTCAGACTCTGCCAACCCCATGTACTTTCCACAGAATGAACTATGAGGTACATGGGCTTTCGCTGTTGCATGAACACCGGTTCATACTGTGCCAGCAGTTCTGGAGCTGCAGTAGAGCATTTTCTCCAAGTTCCAGTCTCCCCTGTACACCTCTTCAGCTAATCCGTGTCCCGACTCTGCAAGAATTTCAGTTTCCTCCCTTTAGCACTCAGGCTTCTACTTGGTTTTGCCCAACTCTGTGGTTTTACACTTGGCTTCCTGATCATATTCCCTTAGACCAGACAGTCATGGGCACAAGGAGGAGCACACTGGATCCTTGGTTTGTGCAAGAAAAATAAGGTCCAGAATCCAGCTATCCAGCTCAATTAAACACTAGTTTTGGACAGACCTGTGGTACTACTGCAAGTCCCCAGTAGTAAGGACAAGGATTTAAAAAAGGGGAAAGAAAAAAAAAGGGAAAACAATCATATAATACAGACTAAAAACTTGTAAACTACTGGCCAGTTCTGGGCTTCATTTTTTGCAGGTTCTCAAAGACACAAATCAAAACTGGCTTAGTCATATTACTTCAAACTGAACAGGTAGTTAACGTAAACAGAGCATTTACAAGCTTCCCAAACTGTAACAAACAGGAAAAAACAATGTCCTGAAAGATAAAAGTCAGATATGTAGTTCACAAGTCAGCAGCAGACAGGACTACTTAACTTAATCTACTGATCAGAAAAGCACACAGTGATAGTGTACTTGTATTTACATAATAACTTCATACTTCTTCTCAAGTAACATGTTATGGTGAAGGATAAGAAGGGCACGGTAGGGAAAAAAGTATATAAATAGTTCAGCCTCAGTAAATGTCATTAACCTTCTTCCTCATTCAGGCACACATGGCTACTGCACAATGCCCTGGACCACTTCCAGAACACAAACATGAGCATTCCAACGATGTGCTGACAAGACACACACAAGTGTTTTGTACGCAGATTATCACTGCTAATTACGTCTGCCATCTTATCCACTTTTCCCCTTACATTTTTATACATTGTACATAATTCAAGCCTATATGAAACAGTATTGATTTTAGAATTCATTATTCCTAAGGCAAGTAAAGCATTGATGAGGCTATGTGGGAATAATGACAGAGACGATTAAAATACATTTCTGAGAACTATGTTTGAGATAACTGCAGTAACTAGTCTAGACAGAGAGAATTCAAACAGCAGAGCAACGTGATCCACAAAAGAAAAAAAAGAAAAAAAAGCCAGTAAGGTCTTTTCCCCTAATCAGTAACAGAAATGGTGAAAAGCTTATCCTAATTTGAGATTATTAAAAGTTAAATCAATTTCAATCAGCAACTAACTTAAAGAATGAGTTCAAAATATTTTTAGAAATTATTTAACATTTATTTATACTATATTCTTAAGTGTAGCATTTCCTTTGTGAGGTGTCTGCATAATAACTTCATTAGGTTTTCAGTTTAAAAAGGCACAAATATAGCAAGCATAAATATACCAAATTTTGAGCAAACTGTCATACATTTATGTGATAGCTGTACGCAAGAAATTTCATAGCCCATAAGAGAAAACTCATTGTGGGAAATAATTAAAATGGACAATTGAGAAAACTTTACAAAAATACTTCTTTTTATTAAAGCAGCAATTTCAAGCAGAACAATACACAGAATGTAAACATCACTAAGTTCAGCTCCAGCCTGCTGAACCTTCGAGAAAGTCTACACTAAATGCATCTACTGTACTAGCAAGTTAACAGACTATATTATAATTTGAAAATATATTTTCTACTATGAATTCAGAAAAAGTAATTTATCGTAATCTGTCCCAGCGCCAGATACTGGCATCATCACACACAGCTATAAGGATACTACTGTCCCTGCTAAAACTGGTCTGTCGAATGGCAGCACCACATTTGGGATGAGTAAGAGTCGTGCACCTATAAATAAAAAGAAAATTATTTAGCTGCAATGTTAAATCTGCACTTGCTACAGTATCATGGAGCACTGTTTCACCAATCCCTTATTTATGTGACCTTGGAAGAACTGAAGGGCAGCAAGATTATGGCCTGCTCGGTGTATTTTGTATTCCAAATGTGGACTTGGGAAAGCAGTAGTTTAACTGTTCACCCACTGTTGTTATTTATCCACCCAATTTTCACTCAAGAAAAGATTGAAAGCTTATTGAATCACATTATTAGGACTTCATAATCAATGTTATTTCCCAGCAGTTAGGAATAAAATATTTTAATTGCGTGATTAAAGACTGCAGCATTTTCAGGAACTTCATACAATAATGTATACAGGCCCATATTTACATGGATTATATATAAATAGGTATGTATAATATATAAGGTATATAAAAATATAATACATATAGTATTTTTATATATATCATATATACACTTTTATACACAGTGGATTTTGGGAGTGGGTTTTGTTTGGGAGGTTTTTTTGTTTCTTTTTTTTTTTTTTGCATTTGTATGTTTACACACATACATATCTATCTATATGCATCTATCTACATGTGTATATATATATATGTATATATACTTAAAATACATGCTGTAAAATTGCCAGGCCATGCAGGTGAGGAACTGGAAAGCCACACTGTTTGCTCCACACTGTGTTTATTACTCTTTCTGTCCTGTCCACGCTCTCGTTACTCTCAGCTATCTCACCCTTGTCATGTGCTACACCCACCCAGCACATCTTCTCTTAACTGCTTTGCAAGATTTCCACCCAATTAGTTTGTAAGCCCTGTGAGAAATAAATTGTCTTTTACTGTATCTACACATGGTACCCAACACAGTCTGAATGGGGCCTCTTGACACTTCTCTAATGTAAATTAGAAATCAGTGAAGTATGATAAAAGTTAACCTTCAGGGGCTCATGTTTATTTACTTACTAGATATAATGGAACATAACTAGTATTAAACTAGTATTGAAGAATTTCTATAGTTATCAGTAAAGGAAAAAGTAAAGTCATCCAACTCCCCGTCTTAACAAAAATAAAGTACTCACTTGGCTTTATGAGGATCCTCTATTTCTAAATCCCAAACATAAAGTTTGCCAACCTGATTGCCCAGAGCAAGCATCTTTAAAAGAAAGCAGAGGATAAAGAAGTTTTAAAATACTCTCTCAAAGAACAAAGACTTTGTTCTTCTCAGAGAATACTTCTCAAAGTCAGACTTTTATAAAGGCTCTACAGCTGATATTGTGCATGAATGTTTAAACATGAATGACTTAATGAGTTTGTTGGAGGGGTTAGAAAGGCTATAAAATCTGCCTCCTTTCTTACATTTTATCAATCCCTGCAGATAAGGGAGGAAAATAAGTATTTATTTGGTGGAATTTTTTTCTATCAGGCAGAACCCAGAATGAAAAAATCTGGGACTCCTCCACCTTCATAGAAGGCCCTTATAGCAAACCATTCTGTTTCTTAACATCACATGAACCAAGACTTTTCCTATGCCCATAAACATGGAATCAATGAAAAACTACGCACCTTCAAACACAGAAAAGTCAAAGCTGACACATACCTTTTGCCAGAAATCCATTGAAAACCTCATGTACCATATGTCACACTGGCTGTAATCAAATCTCCCAAGAATGGTCACATTTGACTCACTGGGCTTGATTTTATCTATATCATCTTCCATCTTGCCAGGCTTCCAGCAAACAATGGCATTTTCACAAGACTGGAGTAAAACAAAAAAAAAAAGTCACCTATATTTACAATTTATACTGTACAATCAGTCTAACCACAACTCTAAGCAAACATTTCATCTCAGAGCTTCCCCAATGACCTTACAAAAAGTACAACCAAAAATCTCACCTCTGCCCTTAGATCACAGCCACATCACTGTCCTTTGCTGGGAACCTGATGCCCTCACAGCTTTGCCAGGTACCAGGACAGTTGGAGCCCTCCCTCACCGACTTCAGAGGAAGTCAACCAGATGTGCTTAAACACAGTTTCATAGGCAGCTTAAACTCCTCTTGATTTAAGGACTGTTTACCCAATCCCTTTCACTAACAGGACCATGCACTCACCAATTGCTGTCATCAAGGCAGTTGGACTGCCTGGTTTAACATCTGCAAGCCAGTGTAACTACTGGATGCAACACATTAGTCCAAGTTACTCCATTATGGTAACTCATCTCACCCTTTAGCAGCAGGATCCCTAAAGAGCATCTTTAGATTCCCTTTCTATATGTTCCATGCAGATTATGGTTAGCTAGTAAACCTGTACCTTTAGCAGAGGTACAACTGTAGTAACGATTTTACTTTTTAAGTGTAAGCTGCTTATCCACACATCCTGACAGTTGACAAAATTCGCAATACACTCCACAAAATCATTTGACACAGGACAGTAATTTAACCTGACTCAAATGCTAGTAGAACGTCTATTGTTCAGGATCCTCAAAACAAGCAAATAAATGTAATGTAGCTGAAAAAGCTGCAACATTACCTTGGAGAGAATTAGATCTCCCAGCCACCGTACACAGTCAACATAGTTTCTATGTATGTCTCTTGTAGAAAAGTCAGGAAAGTGAATTTTCTGGGAAATGAAAGGCCTATAGAGAAAATTGCCAAGTGAGGTTCAGAGAAACACAACAGCAAAAGTCTAAGTTTTAATAGCTGGTTTTAACATATCACGATGTTAAAAGAACAAGCCCATCTTTTCTAACAGTTTTTTAACAAAGCAGATTTCATATGCTGATTTTTTCTTTTTAATACGAGGAATAGTCCCTGTTCTCATCCTCATTGCTAATCAAATAACTAGTTTCCCATGTACAAGACTGTGCAGAGACAGTGCTGAGCAAAACCACTCCTTCAGATGCTGAATACAGCTCCTGTCACCAAATACTTAAAGAATTAAGGCTCAGTTTTCTTGATGCTGCTTCTGCAACATCTAAATTGTTAAATAGAAATGCACACTATTAAAAAAAAAAAATCATCATTTTAAAAAAAGCACGCTAAAAAAAGCATCATTTAACATTTGGTAACATTACCAAAAAAAGCGAGAGTATTTTCACAGCTAGTCTCATTGCTGAACATGTTCACTGTGTTTTAGACTCTTCAATTCTCTCAATGGTTTAACTGGAAGTTAAGATTAAAAAGTTGAGGAACTTCATAAAGGAGGATTTATCTATCATGTATCTAATTGCTATGTTTATTTGATAATTTACTCATGTCTGAGGGCAAATCAGAGAATGATGAAAATGAAGGTTATTACTATGTAAAATTTTGTCCCCACCCCAAAGTCAAATAAGATACAATAATTAACTACCGAATATAAAACTATTTGCCACATTTATTTACACAGATTTGATTCCCTTCTAGAAATTTTAAGATGAGATGATGGAAAAGGCATTGACAACTTGAAACACATGAATTACAAGCTTAAAGGTAGTAATTCTAGACATTTTCTAGTCAAGCAAATAAAAAAAAATTAAAGTATTTAAAAATAAAAGTCTCAGAACTTTGAATCTGAATTTAATAAAATTCCACTGAAGCAAATATCAGTAAGACACATACTCTAGAGAGATTCAGTACCCAGCACAATATCTAGGTCACACACTATTCCCAAGAACTCCCAATTTAGAAAGGAATTAACCACTGATAAGAGTATTTACGTTTTGCCAAGACAGCCAAGAAGATGAAGACTACGTACCTGTTGGTTTTATTTGGGTTGTACTCATAAGATTCTTTGATAGCATTAATCATTCTCTTGGAATTAATTCTCCAGAGTTTTAGAGAGTGATCCATCCCACAGGACATGATTTTTTCACCAAGAAGATCGTAATCCTATGCATATAAAATAATTTTGAGCACCCCTATCCTAGGCTGTATTATATAAAAGTCAGATTTTATTCCATCATTTCCATCAAAACAGCATTTTCTGTGTAGAGAATACAATAAAACTCTGTATCTCAAATAGAAAAATACTAAGAATGTAATCCAGCTCACTGCAAAGCATCACAGCTTCTTAATAATTATATTTACTCTCTCTCAAGAAAGAGAGGCATATTAAACAGCAGTGACAGACAATGAATCTACAGCTAGTTCTCATCTCTCAGTAAATTCCCTAGAAGCATCTTTGGCAGAATTCCAGGGCTACAATATAGGTGAATAATAAATACAGTGTAAGGTTTCCTACAGATGCACTCCTCACCCTTCAGGTCACACAACAGGAATGGAAACAGTTCTTAAGAGCAGTGTATTAAAGTTAACTAATCTAGTTGATATTTGCAAGGTATCGGTGGCTGTTCACAGCCACTGAAAAATAGTTCAACCCAAATAACTTCTTTCCTTCACTACCATGTCTCTCAAGGTTTATTTGCTTATGCTGCTTTGACTTGGTAAGGCCTCAAGAACTTCAAAAGTGGGACCATCATGAAAAGTTTTTACTCTTTCTAGCCCCACTGAGCTCTGTTTTTTTCACTTCAAGGCTGCACTGTGAGAAAACTAGCTACTTAAGCACACAGAAAGTGAACACCTGTCCTGTCTGCAAGAGGCGGCCAGATCAATCAAAATACCTTAGATTTACACTTGTCTATCCCCTTAAAAAAGTATCTATGCACTTCCAGTGGGATTTTTTTAAGTAGTTAAAATATCAAAACAGTGCACAAGAGGATAAAAAGTTGCTTACTACCCTTTGTAAATCTAAATCACTGCCCCACAGTCCACTTACTGCACTTAACACCTCATCCCTGTGCCCTTCTACTCCTCCAAATATTGCAACCAGCGTGTCTGTCTGGATGTTCCACAGTCTCAATGCATGATCTATAAAGAACAAATAAAATTACATGCTGCTTTTTATATGTACATTTGAATAATATATTTCAGCGTAACCACTTTCAATAACAGGTGTTCATGTAAACATCAGAAAAGCACTTAATTTCTCTTCACTTGTTAGAAGCAACAGAACTGTATAAAGTAAAATTACCGTAACAACTCAACTACTGTTATTAGTAATTTTGTAATTGAGAAAGTGTGCCAACCCCCTCCTCTAGGTACAGCTTCTAGCAAAAATACACTTGGACCTTTAGACCATTCAAAAAACAAACGAATGCCTGATCTTGAACAAATACGTTTTTATTCAGTCTTCACTTAAAAACAGTTTTATGTACCAAAAATGCTAGAATTCCTTTAAGCCATTCAGATCAACATTCAGAAAAGTTCTGATTTTCCATCTTTTCAACCTTTAAAGTGTTATTCTTTATCAACCACAGTCTGTAAGGATAGGAAAAATTGTTTATAGAGACAACATGTATTCCAAAGTCAATCAGACTAATCTACTTGTTTAAAGAAAGTTTTTACAATTTCTAATTAAGAACCTTTAGTGTATTTCACATTTGGAAATGGGAACCTCTAGTGTATATCCATTTTGGATTCCACAAGTATACTGCAGTGAACCACAGCAACACCCACAGTCCCAGAAGGGACACAGAAGGCCACACAGTCCCAAATATTTTCCTCTTTTTCTATTAATCTCTCAGCCAAGCAGTTTTAAGACTTCAAGTACTCTCCTGCCTCCTCATGCCTTCTCTGTGATAGTACCTGGTCCAGAGACTGCACATTAAAAATTGTAGTACTATGGCCAATGTCAAAATGTTACTAAAAGGAGGCCCTAAAAATACACAGAGCTCAAGAAACCGAATGTTTACAGACCCCCCGCACCAATTTGACAGCTGCAAGCATCAGAAAAGTTCCCACCTCCTGTTCTCATGTAGCTTCATCAGTAACTCCAAATACACTAAAGTCAAAGGTCCCCTTACATGTTTCCAGCCTGAGCATTCCTGAAGCATAGCTCTTGTGGAGATCATTCCTTAACTTAACAAAACTGTTAAGATTAGGAAGTTGTGACTGTTAAAACTTTCTTGACAAGCCCATAAGACACCATACCAAAAACTCCCTTCACTAATAAGCTTTTTACACAAAGTCCAACTAAAGCTCCCAAGAGAATCCAAGTTTTTCCCCATGCACACACCGTGGTGTCTTGCTGTCTGCAACCTTAAGACTTCCCCACTAGATGGCAACGTGACTCAACAACTGGGAAAAATTTAACTCAACTTTTAGAAAAAGTAAAGAGGAAACCCAAAGCTCATGATTCTTCTTCCTAAAAAGCAGCGTTGTTCACAATGCCATTGCAACACAGTGAAGTTATGGTTATTGCAGGCCATGGATTTAATGATTACAAGATATACAGCCATAAGAGAGCAGGATTTGCTCTCGACTTACAAGGTGAACTTGTTCAGAGACATTCATAAAAATTTCATAGAGGCTTTGGCCTAGACCAAACTCCAATCCAAAGTATCCTGATTTATACAAAAACAAAAGACGTTTTTTTTCCTCACCTTTGCTTACAGATAAAAGAAGATTTGGATCTCTTGGATGGAATTTCAGTTCATTGATTGCATTTCCATGGCCCACGTAGTGCTGGGATAGAATTTAGAGACCAAGTTACCATCTCCCCCATGTTTACATGTACTCAGAAGACACAAGTTTCCTGCCTTACTGAAACACAACCTGTATCTCAAAGCTGTAAATACTCACCTTTATGCACTGCATTGTAATGGGATTAATTATCCTAATAATACCCCTGGACCCTGCCACAGCCAGAAGAGGATGGCTTGTATTGCTGTCATATGTCCACGCACAGGTATAGAAATTTTCATCTGCCTACAACATCTTATGCTAAGGAATACAGAACAAACAGGAGACTTATTTTTTAAAGAATGTGATTTTATTTTAAGTAAACTTGTCGCTATTTTATCCAAGTGCCCAAGAGTCTCAGCTGGATCAATTAAGAAAAAGACACATTAAATTATGCATCTGCAAATACCAGCAACATCACCTGTTCTATAGATGCCAATTCCTCACTTCTGTTCTATAACATACAAGGAATGCCTTCTCTGTCATGGCATCACCTTTTTCTCAAAAAACATCCAAAGATTGGGAATACTGAATCAAGATTGAGTTCACAAGTTACTGACTTGTGTACTGCAAAGGATCGACACATGTCATTAATGCTTCAGAGCATAAACCCTAATTCTTAGTCTTTAAACCCAGGTCCAACTCATAGAGAAACTGAGACCACTGTAAAGCAGTGAAACATTATACAAATATTGGTGTTGGGAAGATTAAACTGACGGAAAATCAGTTTTCAAATATTTTTATACAGCATGGTCCATGAGTCTGCATTTTTGACATTTTTTCAATAGGAGGGACTGTAGGATGTGGGAAAGAGGCAAGACTTGGACCTAACATAAGGAATGCACCAAATGAGCAAAGTATTAAATCACAGACAAAACCTCTGTATGCTTTTTCCTAAAAAAACTCCTTACTTTTCATAAAGAAGAAGGAAACACATGGGTTTTTAACTTAAAAGGATACATCAGCATCCACGTAGGACTGCAACAGACGGATTTCTCCTTGGGAATGACATTCATATAAAGTAACCTGGAGGAAAAAAAAACAAAAACAAAAAAGTGTGAGAGACTGCTGCTTACTTGTGGCATTTCAAAAGGAAATCACATGCACCTGTGTATTGGCTGCCTGATGGGGAGAGGTGATGTGCCTCTGTGGTTTAGATCTCATCCATTATCCATTTGTTTCCAACAGGTGGAAATGTTTCAGTAAAGCACCACTCCAGGACTTGTCCTTCCCAGATTTAAAAGTCTATTATTTGAATTGTCTTAAGATAAACTCTTGTTAGAAGCATTACTGCAGCCATCTCAAACATGACCTGCTCTTTTAATGACTTAATGCTTAAACTCAGCTTAGCACTTCTGGTGACTTGCCAGGTGGAACAAACCTAGAAATAAAAGGCTTGTTTATTCTCAACACCCACAAAGAATGCACTTGAGGAGTTATTTTCAAGACTGGAATGACATAGATACTGGTTCAGAAAAAGCTTATAAACTCACTCCTCACAGACCATTAATTTAGCTACTGAGCTGTCTGGCATCATTGCAGAGAGTCATGGCAGACAGTTCTCATCCTCTTATAGAGTGTATAACCTTTTTGAAAACAATAACATTTATGAAGAGTAATTTTATTGAGAAGATACATTTATGCACCTCGCTCCCTTATCCCACATGCATATTAAAGAAGGACATTTTCCTTCACAACATAGGTTAATTCCCAAATAGCTAACGCATGACTTCATAAAAGAAACCAAAGGATGCAACTGTCCCAGATAACAGATGCTACATATATTAGAAATGAAGCTGTTTATATTAAGTATTCTGTATCCGCACTACACACAGGAAACGGGATTGGCTGGAAAAAGGAATGCATGGAGAACCACACGAAGTGTGTATAATGAAGAAGAGATTACTCACTCTGTTGCTGCCTACAGTGGCAAAAACAAGAGGATCACCTTCTTTACTGTGCCAGTTAAACTGGACTCCAAACAACGGTTGGCCATGGTCCTCCTAGAGATGGAAAGTAAAATTAGAGATAAAAAAACAACAGAACCCACAGGCATATAATTGCTATGAAATTCAGCTGTGGTGGTAAACAGTTTAATTGAGAAGTTTCTCTCCTCAAACTACTGGGTTCGCATTTAGTATAATTTCAGATAGTGAACAGTTTAAAAGGATAGTTTGGTAACATCACATTTTAACTTGGCTCTCTTAAGAGAGTTAAAGGAATATTCTTACAAACACACGCCTCCCCTTTCTTTCTCCATCAAGCTCTTAGAAAGTAAAGGGGAAGAACTGTTGTCTCAGTTATGGCCAGAAACTGGCAGAACTCCCAAACTTATATTTGCAGGTCTACTATTCTGTTTTGCAATTTTCAGCAAGGCAATCTCTGTGCCTAAGGTCATATCTATACACATTTTATATCATTACAATTACTTCTACACAAGGATTTGTAACTTAACAGAGAAGAACTAGACTAGTATAAGGATGGAGAGGGTCACATTTAATTATTTCATTACAGTTAGGTCTTGTAACTTCATCACAGACATTAGGAACTCGCTCCAGCACGTCACAATACGGCTGCAAAGTTCATTGTCTACAAAGCGTGTTCAGATCACCTCCACAAACAGTTACCAGAGAAATGCCAAATATTATTTTTATACAGCTCACATCAGTTTAAATAGAGAGGGAAGGGGGGAAAAAGCAGATATGTTTATGAATTGTGATGAATATGGTGGTGCTTGTTAATAATTGATAACAGTATTTTGGCCTGTCCTGACAGGATGTTTTCAGCAAGAATAATGTTCACTGAAGTGCCTCCCCACAGGGGACTGTCTGGGACAGTGCAGGCAGGAAGGAAGTGTCTCATGACGGCTGTTAAGCAGCCCTCAAATGGCAGTGCTTCAGAGACAACACCAGAAGTACTGGCCCTGGCAGCTCCGGCCTATCCAAGAACCAAAGAATAGATTCAAGGAGGGGGTGTGGCTAGGGAGTCTAACACCACTCAGAAAAAGAAAAGGAAGTCTGGAAAAATTTAAAATAGCATTATTTACTGAGAAAGGCAGTATCTGTTATTAACAGACGTATCTATAAGAGCTAGAAAGAGAAGGGAGAAAATCTTTCAGACATGAAGGCCTTCCTGCAATTCTTAAGAGAGGTAACAGCTTTCAAAGCTGAATACAGACTAAAAAGAATCATTCAAAGTTGAACTCAAAGTATTACCCATCAAAACGTTAAAGAACAAACAAATGGATTTATGTGACGAGGGATATGGGATATTAGGAAAGGGACAAGTAGCCAGGTTATTAGTGACCCCAGGACAGAAGGAAAAAGTAGGTATTCAGCATCTGTAAAGCATCATAGTCAAATTAGAGATGAAGAATGAGGTAAACTGTAAGCCATAAAATTGCATACACAAGGCCATGGGTTTTTTGTGTGCCATAAATCTATGAATTTTACTTTGTAGCCTTTATTTTTGAGAGTATTTAAGTCTTCTTTGAAGAGAGTGGTTGAGGGATCAAACTCAGAATGCCTAAGTTTATCCATCAATAATTGTTTGGTTTGAATTTCTGCTTGAAAGAGTTCATACTAGTGAATACTGAGGGCTTCTGACCCATTGCATGAAGGTAACACAGGTAAACTGCATGGATTTTTACTCCTTTATTACAGACATATTAATAGGGTTTGCACTTGTTTTTCTGGAACAACCTTGTTCTTTGTCATGTGCCCTGGTTCTGATAAATTAAATTAAATAGGAAAAGTAAGAGTAGTATGTTTTTTCCTCTCAAGACAGGATATTTTTCCATCAGAAGTTTCTGATTTTATATGTAGGACTCAGCCTAAGTAGACCCAGGATAAGTAGAGAGATAAAACAGAGGGCTATTTTGTTTCTGTATTTTTATATTTATGTACATACCTAAAGTATTTAGTAAACTTTTTCAAGGAAAACCTATGTCCCTGGAAAAACTACTCTGCAAGACAAATGTCTTTAATCTACCCACTTCACCCACACTACATTCCTCACACCAAGTGCTACAACTCCAAGAACCTAAGTGTACACACTGCAGTTTTGCTGGTGTTTGATGGATGAAGAAGCCAGGCAGAAGCTCTTGCAGGAATATAGTAGGCTATCTGAAGAAGCTATGCTCTCATTTACACTACCAATATCCTTACTGGCCAGAGACAACACACAGCTATTTTGAAAATAGCTGTCTGCTCTAATTTTTGTCCCAAGCACTAAACAATGAAGCAGGTTTCTCAAAACATTATACTTCTAGGTGCCATACATTATGGTTATGCTCAGATGCCAAGTATGTCACGCAAATCTGACACTGGTTTTTGTACACAGAAGAGTGACACAGACGCTGGTCCAAAAGTAAAACTGTGATATGCCATGTTGTCCCTAATATGAATAAAGGGCACCAAAAAAAAGTACTCCAGTTCTTCACACATCAGAGAAAGAAGGCAGGGGAGAAAATATACCTACACTTGCTGTCAAAGTAAATAAATAATCCATCAATGGTTAGTTCTGCCCTTACTCACTCAACACCAACTCAGGTTCAGTCAAAGAATAAGACCAGACCTGTTTTCAGACTGAAAGCGGTGAAGTAAATACTAAGCCAACACAAAAAATAATCACCTGCGTGAACACATTTTAATACACTGTCACCCACACGGCCAGCGGGGAACCAACCAACCACACATCCATTCCCAGTTCCCAGAAATGGAAGCAAGCCATTATGGGCAGTGGTTTTAGTCACCTTTCCTTAACACGCCAACAAGCTAGACATGGCATTGGATACTGATTCCCAGGTCAGGGGACAGCGAGGAGAAGCTGAGAGAAAACATCAAGAGGCTGCTTACAACCTCTAAACCACACCCTAAGCAAAAGCAAAGAGTAGGGCAAATAATTGCCTTGTGTTAAAGGAAGCACAACAAAGCAAGATACGGTTTTCAGCTGAAAAATCTGTCATCAAAAAAAACGGCTGTATGAGGACGTGCAACTGTTAGCTGTATATGCTAATCTGTAAGCTCTATTTCCATTCGCCCCACAGAGAGCAAAGATTTTTCAGTATGTCTTACAGTAACTTAGTACTGAAAAAAGAAAAAATAAAAGTCAGCTTTTTATTTCCTGTCATTTTCCAAGTTATATTTTTGTTTTCTTGATGCTTAAATTTCACCCAAAATAACTTCCAAAGTAGTGTTTTAAAAGCATATTTAGCAAGTACTCAGTTTTTCAGGCTGAATCATAACCATTTAACATTCAAAGCAGACAGTAATAGCCATATTTCTTTGATTCTCCAAGGAAAAAAGTAAAAAGCAAAATAAGAGAGGAAAACCAAGAGTATGAAAGTGGAAAAACACATAATTTATATACCCCTAAAGAATATTAATTTCAATGTCTTTAAATCATGTTGACCCTTCATTAACTTCAATACAGGCATCTTACAGCATAGTTCAAAGACATATAAACTCAGGGATATATCATGTGATACCCAAAGAGTCACCAGTGTCTTTCTAAATCCACATACAGCATTCAGTCATTAGAGTTTATCTCCACAGTATCAGCAAAATTGGTATGGAAGAACAGGAAAAAGAAAAGAAGAAAGGCTTCCTCAATCACAAAGTAAAAAAACAAATTTGGCTGCTACCTAGTCTTTGTCATAACATGCACATCTATTATTAATTTCAGTTCAAAGAGAAATAGGGGAAAAAGCTAATAAAAATATCCACTTAGTTGAAATGCTACATTTACTCCCTCACAGCTTGACTCCACTTGCACAGGAATCTGTTCCCAGGCCCTGATCCTAATTCAGAGAAGTCAGGGACAGCTTAACTTCATAGGGCGGTCTTTTGGGTCACCCTACAGTGGGGCCTGGGTTGACAGTAAGCTGAGGGAATGTTTTGTTTTCCCAGAAGACACTCGAAAAGTACTAACCCTTTCTGTCTGCAGACAGAAAACAAATATGAGTAACAAAACTCAGAACTTGCTAAAAGTTTGGGTGCCAAAGGCCTGTGTCTGTGCCTGAAGTATGCCTTGAAGCCGCAAATAGCACCATCCGCGGGGGCGACTCATGCGAATCACAGGAACTGCTACCTACCTTGGTGAAAATTAAACAACTTCCCTTCCTCCTACACCCTGAGAGGGATGGAGATAATTTTTATACTTCAAGAACACAATAAGATCAATTTGTTTCCCAGGTTCTTTTGTCAGTGTAACTTCATATCACAATTTCTCCCGTGGCAAAGCTCATTTAGAAGGTTTCCATCATCAAAACCTCTCATCCCCTCCCACTCAGATACCCCAGCATTTCAGTGAGGCACCCTGAAGACAAAGTTCAGAAATAGCTACGTCAGCGCAGCTCAACAGTCAAGCGTGGGGGAATGACAAAAACCTCTTAAAGCAATTCTGCAGAAAAAAGATCTACTATGGAGCTGCATGCTAGCTAAATATAAAGTTTAACAAAACTCCCATCTTGTTCCAGACATGATCTTTATTTAGAAATCTTACAAAAATCAAATCACAAGGCATATTTACAGCTTTTGCCACATAAATATCCCACACAAGGCTGAGAAATGAGAAAAAAAGAACATCCTGGTAGTGTAAAATAATAATGAATGAGAAAACTCATTCAGTCCACCACAGTCTGTCATCAATACAGAAGAAAACAGCAGTATCTTAAAACACCAGAACAAGAGGTAAAGGCCATGAATCCACATCTTTTAAGACCATTACCTGCTGTGTGAGAAGATAACACTACCTCAATCAGGTGCTAACACATAATCACAACACTCACAATAAATCAACCAAATTGCACTATATAGTATTTATGGTAATTGCCAGAGGACAAAAAATACTATTACCTGACCTGGTAAGTGTGAGGAGAAAGCTACTCCAAAATTGTAGGGTCGTTCTGTTTGTTTGGTTTTTTTTAATATATTTCAACAG